>NW_027185804.1:15827213-15847925 GCF_028583685.1 Petaurus breviceps papuanus
AGAAGAAGAAGAAGAAGAAGAAGAAGAAGAAGAAGAAGAAGAAGAAGAAGAAGAAGAAGAAGAAGAAGAAGAAGGAAGAAAAATAAAAAAGAAGAGAAGAAAAGAAAAGAAGAAGAAAAAGAAGAGAAGAAGAAAAGAAGAATGAAGAAAGAAGGAGGAGGAGGAGGAGAAGGAGAAGATGATGGTAATGATGCAGTGATATATTGCATGTGTATGTAATGGTGGCCAAAATGGGACACAGAAACCATTCAACAGGTATTTAGCAAACCTCCACCAAAGTCCCCTGACACCATTATGAGCTGCAGTTAATCCTTGGTTTTTGAGGGTTATGTCAACAGAGTACCAAGTTAGGTAGACACTATTAAAACTGCCAGGATTTTGCATGTGACCACAGATTGGGTGTCTGTCTCTTTAATATAATCTAGCTCGATGCAAAGTGGTTCAGTCCAGAGGTTTGGCCACCCATGGTAGATTTCTTTTTTGCCAAAACAACAACAAAAACACTTCATGGAAATGATCCGTGAATAGCTAATCAGTTTGTAAATTTATGAAATTAATCCGACCAACCTGCTTCTTTAGGTTTTCTCTGGGAAAAAACAGGATGGCAGTAGAAAGTGAGGCTGCAGTCATATTTTAATAAGGCACAGAAATCACAGGGGCCAACAGCACAGAAAGTACATAAACAACAAAATGGGAATGGAGGAAGAGGGCATGGAGTCAGAGATAGGGTGAAGGAAGGCAAAGGTGGGGAAGAAGATGGAGAGGGGGAGAGGCAGAGTAACCTCATGTAGTCATGGATTAGAGTTGGGAGTACTGGGCAGCCTGAACCTGATGGAGATGAAAGAGGGCTTGGAGAGGAGACATAAATTTGAGGTCTTATTTTATGTGGCTTTTGGGGGGACAGACTACTTCTTATGTGTGGTACCTTGGAGTTCTGTTCATTCATATCCCAATCATCTCAAAGCTAAGTTAACAGGTCCATCTCAGTCTCAAAATTATCAGCATCTTTTGGTGTTCTGCTGCACTTATTTGTAGATGTCTGCAGTTTATTTGAGATTTACATATCACAGGACTAAAAGTCACTAACAGCAAGGCTTCGCCTCCCTGTTTTAGCTCATAGTCTAAGGATGTGAATTCTGGTTGATATATGATCCAGTTGGCAAGTTGTGCTCCTTTGATCCTTGAGACGATTTGTGCACTACTTCTCTGTTCCCCTTTGTAATCTTTCTTCCTGCTGTTGCTATCTTATAGTAGCTACTGATAAACTTCCTACACTGACTAGAGAGGGGAAGAATGGTCAGGGGAGCAGAGCAAGATTCAATTTTGACAAAGTATGCTAAGGTGTGTGTAGAGTAAGGTAAAGGTCAAGAGTACGAATATGTTATGCCATGTGAAAGGTGGTTTAGTCTTGTTTTGCTAGAACCCGAAAAGTTTCTATATAGGATCATTCATGGAGGGTGTCAGGAAAAGAATTTTGACCATTTGTGCAAAATGAGCTTCATTACAAACATTATTTTCCAAAAATGCCATGAAGTATATCAAGAAGTGTTGAGTTCTTCATCACCTTAGATCTTAATGCAAAGTGTAGAAATCACATTATGAAGGAAAATTTGGCATAACTATGGTTTGGACTAGAAATCCCGAGAACTTCTTCAAGCTGTGACATTCTAGATACCATCTATCGTGACATAAACTACAAGAGAAACCCAGTAAGAGGGCTCCCCGGAATCCAGAAGAAAGTCATTATTTTGGGTATCATAGTGGGTGAAAGTCTGACCTTGGAGTGAGAACTATCTGGGTTCACATCCTGCCTTTAAAGCTTACTTTTTCCAATATACTGGGTAAAATTTTTAATCTTTTTAAGCTTTGCTCTCTTAGTTAATATAGAAAGCATTACATTATTGTGGAAATGGAGATCCATAATGACATGTCTTAACCCCTTTGAAATTAAAAGCCTGCTACACTGGTGGGATTAGATGTTGTTGATTTTCATGTTTGTACTGTCCTCTAATATGGTATCTTGCTTTTAAAAAGCACTTAAATGTCATATAAGCAGTACCTGATAAAACCAAGAAAACATTGTTTATAGAAACAGCAATCTTGTTTTAAGAAAAACTTTGAATGAATAAGCCATTTTTATTGTTATAAATAACCAAATTGACTATGAAGAATATATAAAGAAAGACCCAATCTCCATCCAGAGAAAGAACTGATAAATAGAAGTATGTATAGAATAATTTTGCATATATAAATCTTTTTGTGTCTAATGATCACTGCTAAGGCAGGGGGAGAAAAAAAGAAAATAAAACATGTATACATGATAACTTTGTAATATATTTAAAAGGAATATCAAATTATGTATAATAGATTTGTAGTTTCATGTGCAATCATATGTTTTATTTTACTGTGTTAGGGAAATACTGTTTTATTCCATAAATTAAAAAATGAAATGAATTAAATAAAAACCTAAGTGTTGGACTAACCAACCCTAAGAAAGTTTTTAGCAAAGGGAAATGAGGTATGGGTTTGAGGGATCGAGAATGGACAGAGGAAGCTTCACAGAACCATTAGATTATAAACACAGCAATGGGTTAGGAAAGTCCTTATATAAAAGATAGTTCTTAAGCTGCATCTTAAAGGAAAAGAAGATATCTATGAAGCAGAGGTATGGAGGAATGGGTTGCACAATTATAAGGGATTTATTGGAAAAGAAAAAATGTAATGGTGACACTGGCCAACGAGGGTGCAGTCATGGGAGCGGCCTCATTAACCCCTCCCTGAAGTCCCATTGTCACATAAGAAGCACAATATTTTGTTTGTCAGTTCTACTGTAGGTATGACTGTTACTATAAACACACTGTAGATATGTTTCAAAAACAGATGAATAAATGCAATGGTGCCCAGGCTGGGTAGAGAGTGGGGGAATATTAGATTAGTATCACCTGTGAGTGGCTAGGTGATGCAGTAGATAGAGTATCAAACCTGAAGTCAGAAAGACTCATCTTGAGTTCAAATCGGACCTCAGACACTTACTAGCTGTGTGATCCTGGCCAAGTCATTTAACACTGTCTCAGCTTTCTATCTGTAAAATGAGCTAAAGAAAGAAATGGTAAACAATTCCAGCATCTTTGCCAAGAAAATCCCAAAAAGGGTCACAGAAAGTTGGATATGACTGAATAAAGAACTGAACTACAAGTGGTAAGAAGCCTGGGAGTCACCAGGTGGGATAAAGAAGTCTTCCAAAAGGCTGGACTTACTCTAACCACTCTTAGAATAGGACCTGGGGCTGGGACTGTTTTTAAGTCACTGGAGGTAAAAGTTTTTAACGTGACACCAATTTGATAGGGACACTGACTCAGCTGAAAAATCTGGGATGAAAAAAATTGTGTCATTGAACTGAGTTCCTTCTACCTTGGAGAAATTATGCCCAAAAGGTGAAGGAATTGGAGGGAGAAATAAAGGAGAAGGAATAAAGAAGAACAAATGGGAGAGTGAGATATGGAGGGAAGAGTCAGAAGAAGCTAAAAAAGATTGAGGCAGAAAGATGTTTCCCTTTGACTAAAAGTATATTTTATTCAGAGTGGAGTTTGGACGGACCCCATGGCTGACATTTTAAGATTAGATGGTCACACTGCACTACACAGTTTCGAATATTAATGGAATCAATGTCAAGCAAATTTCATACTAATTCGAACTGAATATAATCCTTTCAAAACTTCAAGTGGAATTGTAGGATCTGTCAGTGGCAGCCAACCTTTGCCTGAAGCCATTGGTGAAGCTCCAGAGTAGTTTGACAGGGCATCTTCTGACTCTTTGTCCCTGGATGCAATCCATGATCCAATATTGTTTTGAAAATAGATGTTGACTCTCAGGCTAGTCAAATCCCTCTATGAATTGTCCAATAGTTTCCTTACTTTAATTTTGTTTTCTTTTTAGAGATTTTTCTTCTGTGTCTCCAAATTTTAGAAACTACATTTTTTAGAGCTAAACTAAGGTGATGACTCGATCACTCTGAAGTCTACCTTTTTACTTTGTTGAATGCTGAAATATAAGCAAAAATCCTCATTTTTAATTGCATCCATTATTCAGTGAATGTATTTATTTGGAGATAAAGGCTAAGATAGGTCCAAAGTGTTTTAAAAGCAGATTTAAGTGAAATAATTTGTATGACCATATATATGCATAATAGGACAGCTGGTGATGCATTAAATAGAGTGCCAGACTTGGAGTTAAGAAGACCTGGGTTCAAATCCTGCCTCTAACACTCTCTATGTGTCTTGAATGAGTCATTTAGCCTCTGAAGCCTCAGTTTACTCATACAGGCTTAAATCAGATGGCTGCTGAGATCGCTTCCAGCTCTAAAGTTTGGATCCTATGAAACCAAGTACAGATAGAATTCTCAAGGAACTGTTTTTCAAATAAATTTAGCTAAATTTGTGAGAATGGGGGTTCATCTAAAAAGCAACTTGCTTAGAGAGAGACTCACCTCACCAGGGCTGAGCACAGGACTTAGAGTCAGAAAGATCTGCAGTGTGTGACTCTGGCCTTAGACATCTACCAGCACTGTGATCCTGGGCAAGTCAACCTTGTTTTCCTCATCTGTAAAATGGGGGTAATATCCCCTATCTCATAGGGTTCTTGTAAGAATCACATTAAATATGATCAGTAAAACCCTTTGCACATCTTAAAAATCACTGTGTGTCAGGTGGTGGTGATGTTGTTGTATTAAGAGTTTAGGTTATTTGCCCCCGAGTCACATAGCTAGTTAATATAGAAGGATTTTGTTACACTTTTTTTTTTTGGTCTGGGCAAAGCAGAATTTGAACTCAGGACTGGCTGACTCTAGGTCCAGCACTTTGACTCAGGGGTGGGGAACCTGCAACCTCAAAGCCACACGTGGCCCTCTAGGTCCTTGATTGCTACCCTTTGACCAAATATAAACTTCAACAAGTTTGGTTCCCCACCCCTGACTAGCTGTTTCCATTGATGGGGAACTCACTTGCTCCTAAGGCAGAACATTCTGTATTGGAATGATTTTAAGCAGGAATAGCTTTCTTAGACCAAAACAATATTTGCCTCTATGTTATTCCCATTTTCTGTTCCTAGTTCTCCCCCTGTTGCTACCCATGGCTCAGAGTAACAATTAAAAACAAAATAATCTATTCCTTCTGTCCATGACAACCATTCACATATTTAAAGTCTGTTCTCTTGTGATTCCCTGTTTTCTCTGCTCCAGTCTAATTATGCCTAATTCCTTTAACACATTTCCAGAGTAGGGAAAGGGAAGGAATAATCATGTATATAATGCGTACTATTTTCGATTCTTACAACTTTATGAGGTAGGGACTGCTATTACCCCCATTTTACAGTTGAAAAGACTAAGGCAGATAGTGGTGAAGTGACTTGCCCAGAATCACACAGCTAGTAAGTGTATGAGGCCAGATTTGAACTCAGGTGTTCCTGACTCCAGACCCAGTACTCTATCCACTGACTACCAACTGCCTTAAATGACATAGTTCAGAATTGTCCCTTCTGCGGTAGCCCCTATCATCCTGCATGCCCTCAAGTTTGTCGGGTTCCTGGCAAGATAACACTCAAGAGTGGAAGGAATAGGGTGGCTAGGTGGCACAGTGAATAGAGCACTGGCCCTGGAGTCAGGAGGACCTGAGTTCAAATGTGACCTCAGACACTTGACACACTTACTAGCCGTGTGACCTTGGGCAAGTCACTTAACCCCAATTTCCCTGCTCCCCCCTCCAAAAAAAAAAACAGAGGGGAAGGAATATTCCAGGTGTAGTCGAATCAAGGCCTTTCTTTTCTGAATAAGGTGCCATAATAACCTACCTCTGACACTTGTTAGGTGTGTGATCCTGAGCAAGTTACTTTACCCTGTTCACCACAGGTTTCTCTTCTGTAAAATGTGCTGGAAAAGAAAATAATAAAAACCATTTTAATATCTTTGCCAAGAAAATCTCAAATGGGGTCATGAAGAATTGGATGTGACTGAAAATGGTGAAAAATAGCAAAATATCCATATCATTGCTATTATTAATGCCACGCAGATCAAATTGGTTTCTTTTCTGTCACATCATAGCTGATAGAAGACTCCAAGTGTTCCCTCCATCTTTTGTACAAGTCACATCATCATTAATGATGCATTTCTTAAGTGATTATCCTTACTAGTGAATTGCCTTGGGTAGAAATTTCATGTTAAGAGACCCTTGTCTCTCCCAACAAATGTTTTGGGAATTACATCCATAAAAGAACATCCTTCTGAATTTTCAATTTCTCTTTTTTTTTTTTCACTTTCAATTCAAAAAGCCATTTCACAGACATCCTTGGGATCCTGGTTTTTTTTTGTTTTGTTTTATTTTGTTTTGTTTTTCAAAAGCTCTAAAACTGATTCCAGCAGCTAAGAGGGCATGAAACATTTATGGGGGACAGGGACATCACTTTCTTTTACCGTTTTACTTTTCTCTCAAAAGTCAAACCCATGAATTTATTTTCATCATTCAGCAAGAGCAAAATCCCACCCCTGTTGTATAGGGAGATGCTGGGTAAACTTAACAATTTGCTTGCTGTTCTGCATGGTCATGGGCACACCCCTGGTATGGCTCCTCATATATATCTCCCCTTTCTTATTATACATTGAGGCAAAGCCTTGAGGAATGGCTTATCTCTATAGGAACAGAGAGCTCTGGATTCAAGGGGAGAAGTCCTTGGGTGAGATCTTCCCTATGCTTCCTGAGTAAGCATAACTGGTATATCAGTTTCCCTTTTTGATGGTGGCATCCTCATTTAGAAAACATAGAGGTCGGTCTAGAGTGGGTATTCTTAGCCTTTGTTGTGTTATGGATGATGTTGGCAGTCTGGTGAAGTCTGTGGACTGTTTAAAATAATATGTCTAAATGCATAAAAATAAATACATGGGATTACAACAGAAAACCAGTTATACAGTTATGAAAGTACTTAAAAATACAAATAGGGGCAGCTAGGTGGCACAGTGGATAGAACACTGGCCCTGCAGTCAAGAGGACCTGAGTTCAAATATGACCTCAGATACTTACTAGCTGTGTGACCCTGGGCAAGTCACTTAACCCAAATTACCTCCAAAAATAATGCAAATACTCAGACACGAGGTCAGAACCCCTGTCTAGCTGGTCATGAAATTTCTTTCTAGCTCCTAAAGTTCTATGAACAATTCCCCTATTTGTTGCAGTTTTCTGAAATTCCAATTGATTGATTTTTTATCTCTTAGTAAGTCTTTTACCCCTTAGTGAAGGGGCAACTAGGTGGTGGATAGAGTGTTCACCCTGGAGTCAGGAAGATTTTTTTCATGAGTTCATATTTAGCCTCAATCATTTACTGCCTATGTGAATCTGGGCAAGTCATGTAAGCCTGTTTGCCTCAGTTTCCTCACCTGTAAAATGAGCCAGAGAATGAAACGGAAAATAGCTTCAAGATCTTTGCCAAGAAAACTCCATACGGGTTCACAAAAAGTCAGATAGACCTCAAAAACAGCTGACCAACAAATCTAAGGATGCCCTACTGAATTCCTATTCTGATGTCTTGTTGGAGAAGAGGGAGCCTGCCTATGGTGTAGAAGAGTGTATGTGCTGTTAAATGTGGTTGCTGCTTTGTTGAGTTTTTCCCCCTTTGTAATAAGAGAATTCTCTCTGGTTGAGGCAGGGCATCTAAAAATGTGTGATAAGAAAAATAAAAGTCATAATTAAAACTATTTTTTAAATAAAAAGTAAAAGTTATACAAACAGTCTCAGAAGGCTTCCAGTAAGGGCCAGGTCTATGTGTCTGCCCTTTGAAAAGCAGTCTAGCTAACTGTAAAGAAGCTCATCAACAGAAGGTTGACCACTGGGTATTGAGTGTCAGAGGTCAAAGCTGCTCATATTGACCGTCTACGATATGAAGAGAGTGGCCTCAGCGGAACAAGTGCCCCAAACTACAAAATGGTGAATCGTTGAAAAAGAAGGATCAGTCTAAGAGAATTAGAAATATACTTTAGAGCATATAACCTTAGGAAATAAAAAGGAATTTGTTAGATGACTGAAAACATAAAAGAAACATTATAATGGGATTGCTTAAAAGGACTTGCTGGGAGACCAGAGAGATAAAGGAAATTTTGGCTTACAAAATCTAGATAGAGGTGGTAGGCAACAGCAGGTCTATCCATTGCCTTAGGCTGACTTGTACCACCAGGGCTGATCCTCTTGGTTCATGAAAGAAAGGATGTTTCCAGAAAACAGTGAGTCACAGTCTGGTCATCCTAGGCTGAAAGCCACAAGCTTAGTATCCTTAGGGTCATTTCATAAATTCAAAAACTAATGCTTTATGTTTTGTACTTGCAAAAACCTTTTGAGAGAAGAGAGAGAGAGAATGATGGATAGGTAGGAATACAGGGAGAAATATGAATCATGGTATGGACTTAAGCTCTTGGGATCCTTTCCGCTCTGTTTTCACCTTGGGAAAGCAATTCATCTGTCTCTCTTTACTCTTCCTCTCCTCTCTACCTACTTGCCCTTCTTCTCTTCCTTATCTCTCCCAAAATTTTGCTGATGCTTTTTTTTGACTATAGTAGAAAAAATACACACCCCTATTGCCATTTTGTAACTAGTAAAAACAGTAAACCAGAGCCAACAAAAAATCCCAACTCTGCCATTATATATAGTGTGCATTTTATATAATGAGGCATTACGTATAATGTGACTGTGTGGGTGATTATACATACTATTCTATAGCAATAGTTCCTCACTTTTCTACCAGAAGGCAAGTGCATTTTGTTCTCTCTGATCCAGGTCCAGGATTAGTCAATGAAATTCATCTTCATTTGGCTGCCTCTTGGTGTTATTTCATTGGCCTTATTATTGGCATCATGTACATTGTTCTCCTCATGATGCTTCTTCACACTTCATCAGTTCATACTAGTCTTCTTATGTTTCTCTAAGATTATTGTTTCTTCCAATATCATTAGAGATACTGGGACATTGGAGTATATTCACATAGCTCAGTTTCTCCAAATAATCCTCAATACCTGAACACCCACTAACTTTCTCATTCTTTAATATCAGAAAAAAGTGTCAACAAGTTCTCTTTGGACCCCAGTGGGGAGGTCAGGTGCCAGGTCTCCAGATGCCCTCTGGTAGGAATGACAAAATGCTGTTCTGGGTGCACTGAATTAGGGCTGCTGGAAAAGAAGCACAAATCTCAGTGTTGACAAATGTGAATGATCCTGGCTCCATTGTTTGTATGAGCCTCTTCCAAATGAAGAGAATGTTGCCAGGGACAGAATCATGTTTTGAGTGCTCCATTTGCTGTCTCTTTGGGTTGGCAGGCGAGCTATAAATCTCTTTGTTCCAGATCAGTGCTGCTACATTATACAAGCCACAGTAGTTTGGAGACAATTTCCTCACTAAATGAATCTCATTGACAGCATTGTTCTCTCAAGTACACCCGCCTTGCATAGCAAGAGCTTAATGGAGCTGGAATATTGTTGAAATGAACCGCTGCCAAAAACCAGGGGACAGGCAGACTCGAAGAGGGTGAAGATACCAAGGCATGGAGGAAGGAAATGAGTAGATTTTCCTTCCAAGAATGATGGCTACCCAAAGTCTCAGCTTCAAGTCCTTGGAATCACCTTGTCCCCTTTGGCATCTTAAAGCTACCATGACCTCTTGGTTTTACATCTGAGGTATGGCTTCATTTGTCCATTCATTCATTTAGTCTTAGTGCTTACTTTAAACTCCTTGCAGTTCGCAAGAGGTGGATGTGTTATCAGCTTGACAAGCCATTTCATGAAGAGAAACAACAGGTAGACAGTAGTCCTGCATGTAGATGGGCGCCATTAACCTATAACAAATAAACAACCATGATGATTGCAACGACTTTTGTATCTCTGAGCTTTTTTCCAGCTCTACCATTCGATGAGACCATAAGTAGAACTGATCACCCAAAAAGATCTGAAAATGTATTTGAATAGCATTTTTGCAGGTTTTGAAGACATTTGGGCATGGAATATTGCCTGGAAAAATCTAAATTTTAGGGGTAACCAAATGAGTCAGAAATTTCATATAGTAAATTATCCACCATATTTGACCATGTAAAAACTGTGTTCCTTAAATAAGGTCTCTTTAAAATATATATATATATATCTATATATAATCTGTCTATATCTGTATCTTTTGTATCTGTGTATATTTATAATATTGTATATAATGATTTAAGAGGTAATATATTTGGATAATACATGATGTTTATGTATAATTTTATGTACAATGTGCTATATATGTTGTATGTTATAAATTATTCCTTTATTTAATGTATGTGGAGAGGGTGTGAGAGAGAGAGATTATTTTGTGGAACATAGGCAAAGCGTTTGGACCTATAATTTCATTGACATTAGGAACACTCAGTGCGTAGAAACTCCATATAGCAAGGTAAATCACGAAATCTTCTGTAGCTTCATGGTCATCCTAGCCTTAAAGAATTGTCTGAGTCACTAAAAAGTTAAGTGACTTGGCCAGGTTCATACAACTGTTATTTGTCAGTGACAAGGCTTAAATTTGGGTCTTCCCTCAACAGGAAGTTTTCTCTTTTGGTACCTTAAATAAATTATAGTAAAATCTCCATACTCTACATGTCAAAGTAAGTGACTAAACTTGCTCCCCAAATCTGGCTAACTTCAGACATATTTGGTGGTTCTCTCTACTTTTTATATCCTTCCATAATTACATATAAGAGCCAACATGATAAAGAGAATGGAGGACAAATCTCAGTGTCAGGACGATTTGATTTTTATTTCTCTGTGACTTAAAGATTGTCTGGGTTAGCAATTTGGAAGTAGGCTGATAGATGCTTGACTAATGATAGAAAATGAATTGGAAGCAACCTTCACAATTTCTAGCTTGACTCTTGGTCTTTATCATCAACTCTGACATGAAGAAGGAAATCTTAAAATGAAGTACAAATCCTAACCTGCACCTTTGGGAGTAAGCATATGTATACCTATGTACATATGAACACCTATGTAGTAGGTAGTATGGTAGGAACTATTTTTATGTCTTTTTTACATATGAGGAAACTGAGGCTGAAAGAGCCTAAGTGACTTTTCTAAGGTTGCATGGTTATTAAGTGTCTGAGGCAGACTTAAAATTGAGGTCTTCTTATCCTATTATTATTATTTAGTCATGTCCAATTCTTCATGACCCCATTTTGGGATTTTCTTGGCAGAGACACTGGACTGATTTGCCATTTGCCATTCTCCAGCTCATTTGATAGATGAGGGAGGAATTGAGGCAAATAGGGTTAAGTGACTTGCCCAGGGTCACACAGCTAGTAACAGCATGAAGTCAGATTTGAACTCATTAAGATGAGTCTTCCTGATTCCAAGCCCAGTGTTCTATCCAGTGCGCCACCTAGCTGCCCTGTTCCCTAATATCTAGTGAGCTCGTGTTTCTTACTGGGAAGAACAGGACTAGGAGATTGGAGAACAGAATTCTAGACTCTACTCTCTTACTCCATAGCTGCATTACCTTGGGCTTGTCAATCCTCAACTCTGGGTTTGTTTCTTTCTCTGTCATATGAGGTTGGACTAGCTGGCTTCTCAGTGTCTTTCCAGCTCTAAATTTGTGATCCTTCCATCATCCTGTGCTTCTTGTAGCTCTGAAGGCCCTTGCAGATCAAACATTCTCTGCATTGTTGTAATATAATCCAATAAGGATGAATTAAGCCTCTACTCTGGGTCAAGCAGTCCAGTGGGAAGGTGAAACTTTGGGAATCAAATTACAAAACAAAGCAATTCTCCTCCTCCAGAAGCTTACATTCTAATTAGAATGGGAAGGAGAATAAAACATTTATTTAATTGAATACAAATCAATGGCTACTACATGGCTTGGATTTGTATGTCCAACACTTAGCACAATGCCTGTCACATAACAAGCAGTTAATAAATGCTTGGAGATTAAATAAATGCCTCCTGATATCCAGGTCTTCCTAAAACTGGTATTTCGTACGTAATACTCTGGCTATTTTTAAGGCAAAGAGGAGATGGTGGAGGAGGCACTTTTTGGGTGCTTAAGTCCCCCTCTAATCTCTTCCAACCAGGATTCCTAAGGAGTTCAAAAAGTCACACTTTGCCTTTTCTTGGGTCACTCCCATCAATAGCAGTGTAAGGATTATTTTTTTCCGTTCCCATGGGAAAATGCGTTTGTACATAGACATGTAGAAAGCTACTTTAAATAGGACTTGTTGAGTCAGAACTACAACATTTCCCCTTCTGATGGCAAGACAAAAGGGGTTACAAGCGGTTATAGGAAGGATGCTGTCAATAAAGTCTAAAGGCAAAAGAGGCTTTCTCTTGGCTATTCATAGAAGTTAAAATATTTCAGAGTGGAGAGTGACTGGGGTGGGGGAGGGGGAGCAGGAAGGTGCTGGATCTTCCTGCAAAGCTTAACTTTCAGCTTTTACTATAAGAAAAAAAAATCAGGCCATATGGACTTTGGGCCGTAGCTCAGAACTTTCATCCAGACACATTATGCAGACTCCCAATTAAAATGTAAAGCCCTGGAGAACAAGGGCTGTTGTACTTTTGTCTTTGTATCTCTATTGCCTGGAAATGTTCTTACACATGGGAGACATTTGCTGAATGCTTACTGATTGGTTGCACAAAAGCAGGTCACACACCAGAATCGGGAACTCTCCTTCCCTTTACTGGAGTGATAGCACTTGTGTGTCTCTCGCTAGCCATACTTCCTCTGCCCCAAGACCAGGAGGTGGCATCTCCTTTTCAGGGGGCGTTCCTATTGAAAATCCCACTCCCTTCCTATTTGTGCTGAACTCATAGCCCATCCTGCACTTGGGTTCCTGCCTCCTATGACCTAGTTCCTCTTTGTCTAGACACTGACCCTGTCACTCAGCTCATTGGTGCCTGAATCCCTTCATGGGAGTTCTTGTCAAACCTGGCTGGCATAACTTCATCTGCCCACTCATGTCTCTGCTCCCTGGCTGATTCCTCCAGCTTGCATTGTTCTTCAACCTAGACCCTCAAAGTCAGCCCATTTTAAATGATCAGGAATATTTCTCTTTATTTTCCTTGACTCAAGGCTCAACTCAAGTATTACCTCCTTCAAGAGGTCATTCTGGTTTCTCCAATTGTGAGTTTGTGTCTGTGTATAGAGAAATATGTATACTAAAGACACACACATAGGTACACACATATACATACATACACATACTATGCATGCATATGTACACATACATACATACAACTAGAGAAACTGAAAATACATAACTGTATGTGTATACTCATGTGTACACACACTCACATGAATGTGTATAAAACATATATTGACTTTTTTTCTCATACCAATCTTGAGAGACAGATGTTATTAATAGTCACATTTTACAGATGAGGAAACTGAGGCATATTGAGGTTAATTCCTTTGCCCAAAAGCACACAGCTAGTGTTTGAAACAGAATATATACACACAAATATATCCATATGTGTATATGTGCATACCCACATATTTTTATTAGTAATCTATAAAGCCTGTAGTGGGGCAGCTGGGTGGCATAGTGGAATCAGAAAAACTCTAAATTCCTCAGTTCAAATCTAGACTCAGCCACTTATGAGTCATGAGACCCCAGGGAGTCACTTAATTCTGTTTGCCTTCATTTCCTCATATGTAAAATGAGCTGGAGAAGGAAACAACAAACCACTCTAGTATGTTTGCCAAGAAAACATCAAATAGGGTCACAAAGAGTCAGACGTGACTGAAACAGCTGGACAACAAATAAGGGTTTGTGAAGCACTTCATAAATATGTCATTTTATCCTCAAAACAACCCCAGAAGGTATATGCTCTTATTATAACCATCTTACAGATGAGGAAACTGAGGCAGACAGGTTAAATGACTTGCCCAGGGTCATACTGGGTCATACATACATAAGTGACTGAGGCTGGATTTGAACTCAGGTCTTCTTGATTCAACTTCCATCACTATTCACTGCCCACCTACTTGCTTTACATATTTTATCACATACACACATACACTCACACTCACATGAATGTGTATAAAACATATATTGACTTTTTTTCTCATACCAATCTTGGGAGATAGATGTTATTAATAATCCCATTTTACAGATGAGGAAACTGAGGCATATTGAGGTTAATTCCTTTGCCCAAAAGCACACAGCTTTGAACTTGTGTCTTCCTGACTCCAAGTTGGGTGCTCTACCCACTCTGCTCCTTAGAGAGTCTAAGATTCTGAGAGATTCATTATAGTAGATAAATGATCTCTAAGCATCCTTTGAACTCCAGTAATCTGTGTTCTGATGTGAAGTATAGGTATAAAACATATATATAGGTATGCATATGCAAATATGCATGTACCCATAAATATAATTAGTTGTCTTTGTATCTTATGCATTTTATTTTATTGAAAAAATTTATTTTGATAAAGAGTTCCTAGCCTCCACCAGACTGCCAAATGGATCCTTTGACATACGCACAAAAGGTTAATTAAGAACCCCAACTTTAAAGACAAAACATCTTGAATTCATCTGGATGTTTCCCCAAGCACATCTTCAAAGTCCCTTTATTTTTTAATTCAAGATTTTTTTTTATATTAAAAGATTCCTTCTAAGAGTTCTGCCATAGGGGAGTTATAGAAGTTTTAATTCCCCTCTTCATTAGGAAGGTATAGCTATACCTTCACCATTCCCAAGCCCCACTGCAATATACACCATCAGCAAAATCTGAATTCAAAATGATTTAGAGTTTAGCATCTCTAAAAATGTATTGTCAGTTTCAAAGAACATAAGTTTTAGACGGAAAAAAGTGGGGTGAAGGTTACTTTTAAATGGGAAATGGAGAATAAAATTTCATTTGCAAAGTCATTTGAAAAGGATTTCCATGAAAATGATAATATTATCATGGATAAGACTGCCTAGTAGTTGAGGAGTTTGGGATAGCCTTCTGACCTTGAAACTCAATTATCAGTTTAGCGGATTAAAAAAAAAAATAACTCCAAGATGAGACCACACTGGGGGAACGGATTTCTCTCTCTGGGGCCTTCAGTGCAATTCTTTTGCAACACCAAAGACCCTGATGGAAGAACAATTACCAACCTACTTTATTAACATGAGAAAAATTGCATTTCGGCATTCAGAGATGTCTGGAGCACAGGCAGGAAGGAAAGAAAATCAGTGCCTCTCCCCCTGTGATCATAAAATGGGATCATTTGGTTTTTCTCCAGTGACTTCTTGCTGTTCCTGCTCTTTCAGCAAAGCCCTCTAAAAGGTTCATTTGTGGGGCATTGCTGTTGTTCTGAAGTCTGGGGCAGGATTGTAGCTTCTGCAGAAAAACAACGACCACCTTCATTTCTTTTTGCAATAGGCTAAGGAATGTCTAGGTTTGTGCACGGGACCAGGGCATCTAAATATGTGACAAACATCCGATTAGCCAGCCAGCGGGGGTGTGGACATGTTCCTGGTTGACCATGATTTCATCAGGCATAATTAGTTGATTGGAAATTGCTTGAGGATAGTAATGATAGCTAGGGCATAGTATTATACTTGGACTCAGCAAGATGTGAGTTCACAAATTCTGCTTCAGACACTTCACTAAATGTGTGACCCTTGGCAAGTCATTTTAACTCAGTCTGCTCTGTTTCTTTATCTCTGAAATGGGAATACTGGTAGCATCTACCTCCCAGGGTTGTTATGAGGATCAAATGAGATATTTGTAAACCTGAAATCACTCTGCAAATGGCATTATTAATTATCATCATCAGTATTATTAGTTTGGTTCAGAATGTCAAATAAGAGAAACACAGTCATAGCCACCACTAATCTAACTACTGTGTTTGGCAACCATATACTATCCATTAGTGGAAAACTCACCAAAACATTGACAGCAAAGGATACAAGGACCAATGTGGTTCTGCCTTGATACTTTTCGCAGAGGGCCAGCTAGGTGGGGCAATGGGTAGAACACTGGGACTAGAGTCAGGAAGAATCCTCTTCCCAGGTTCAAATCTAGCCTCAGATACTTACCAGTTGTGTGAACCTGGTCAAGTCACTTAACCCTGTTTACCTCAGTTTCCTCATCTGTCAAATGAGCTGGAGAAAGAAATGGCATTCCACTGCAGAATCTTTGCCAAGAGAATGCCAAATGAAGTTATGGATAATTGGACACAACTGATCAACAACCCATTCATAGATCCCAGCAGAGATGTAACAAGAGTAGGATTGCAGCACCTGTTTTCTTAGGGAAAATAAATAGCATGTGCCGCAAACAAGGAAATCCCATTCAGAGTAATCTGAGAGGAGCAGGGTCTATGGGGCCCTAGACTGAAGCAAACACACAGAACTGGGATCCTTTTAAAATTCCCCAGGCTAAAATGAACAGAACCTAGCTGCCTTTGGAGACTTGAATCAAGAATAGGACAGATAGCAATAACTCAAGAGTTGGCAGAATTCCTTTTTCTATCCAGTTTGAGTTGAAGATCTATAGTAATGAGGAGTCATTACTTTCTAAGTCAGCCCATCCCATATTTGAACATCTCTGTGTTAGGATGTTCCTCCTTTGGTTGAGCTGAGGTGACTCCTTGTGACTTGTGACCCTTTATCCTAATCCAGAAGCATCTTAAAGAAGGTTTGAGACATCTTTAAGTGCTTACTATGTGTAAGGGATTGGGCTAAGCTCTGGGGATACAAAAAAAAAAATAAAAAAAGAAGAAACAAGATAGCCTCAAGAAGTTTAGATACTAATTGTGAAGATAACGTATAAAGGGGTGGTAGACAGGGAGGGCTCAATGTCATGGTTTGGATTTGACTGGAAAACAGAACACAGAGCCTGGACCCTGGCAAGATAAAGAATGATGCCTTCTCATATATTGGAGGATAGCTATAATATTTTTCTAAGCATTCTCTACTCTAATTTCTTTAGTCAATTCTCATATGGCATGGTAGTCCTCTCTGGACAGTTGGGCAATGTATCACTCGGGACTAAAATACTTCGGATGTGATCTGGCCATGGGAAAGTACATTTCAGATCGTCATTTCCTTCATTTGGAGTACTATTCTTTTTTTGATGCAGTCTTAGGTTGCTTTAGCTTTCTTCCACATTCAATTATTTTCTACAGCGTGAAGCTGATGTTGAGTTTTCAAAGCCTGTGCTAAAGGAATACTCACTATCTTAGGCCCTATCCAGCTAGAAAGCTTTCCAATATAAGCCTGCTGTGCATCTTCTGCCTGGTGACAAAGCCATCTAAATGTGGACAGCTTCTTCCCCAGAAAGCTGACCGAGACATGTTTTTTTTTTCTCCTTTGTAGCATCTCTAATACAATCATCTCTTAAACTAAGAAGGTGCTGTGCTCTATATCATCAGAGAGAACAAACACAGTGATGAAATCACCAATCTTATAAAATGCTGCTAGGTCCCAATTAGTGTGAATAATGAATCACGGGAAGTGGTCTTGTGTATTAGAATTCACACTATTGGAAGGTATAATTATGTAAAATATATCAATTAATTCCAACCCAATGGAAATGTATAATACAGATTTAAATGGAGTGACCACGTCAATTCACATTATTCACACCAATTGGGAGGATGATTTTATAGAAAGATTTTATAGAAAAATTGCCTTTGGAGTCAAAAGAGCAGGTTTTCAATTTCCATTTGACCTTAACTAGCTATGTGGCCTTGGACAAATCATTTAATCTCTGGGCTCCATCTATAAAATGAAGAGATTAGCAATGGTTTAGTGATATCAACACAAGTAAAAAGAACATTTTAGGACATAGTGATCTCCTGTGTCCAAGCTTCTGTGGCTCATTGTTAAGGTTTTGATGGCTTAGAATGAGTGTAAATAGCGATTGTCTTCTGTTCTGGCCAAAATCTTTAAGCATCTTCCCCTCCCAGATTGATATTTTTGTTTTGGTAAATGAGGCTATCTTTTGTCTTAATTCTTATGTAGCCCTTAAGCATTGAATGGGCATTGCCTCAGATAAATTTAGACCTGAAAAAGAACTTAATTTAGAAAGTCTCTGGTCACCCACTGGCCATCACCAGTCATCTTGACATTTGTCTTGCCACTGGACGTTGATGACTCGGGAGGACAGAGAGAGGCAGACAACTTTGTACATCTCTGCCGTACTTAAATCCAATTTATGGGCAAATTAATACATCACTCATGATGTTATTTGTCTTCAAGAATGAAGGATGAACATGGTGGGCAAGTCACAACTTTTCTGGGCCTTAGTTTCCTCTTCTGTGAAAAGAGGTGGTCAAAGACATGTCCTGGCCTATGGGGTCCCTTCTAGATCAAATCTGTGATCCTATGATTAAGTTATAGGGTTCAATATCCACTGAATCAATGAAAATTACCAGATCAATTTTTTGTCCTATGTTTTTTGTTTGTTTGCCAATGAAATGAATGGGCTACTACAGTCATTGTCAAACTATGGTCCAGAAACTTCTGGGGAGCAAGAGAGTGACTGCAAGGAGGTCCCAACCAAGCACTGACATTTTAATCTTTAGCTCCTAAATAATCTATGCTACATTCACAATACTAACTACACAAAATCAAATGGCACAGTCACACTAAATAATCTTAACAAGGGACTTTTTGCATGATTTTTCTATATTTCCAGAGAGGTATCCTTTTCTCACTTTTAGAGCAGATGGATCTGAGGACTTCTTGTTTTTTGTTCCTAGTTAGAAGAAAAACATGGAATCATTCTCCTCGATTTCACGGCCTTGTTTGTTTCTTTTTTCCTTTTTTTTCTTTCTTTTTTCTTGTAGATGTTTGTACAACACTCCAGCCTATAAAGTCTGGAGTGTACCTCAAAGTTGAAAACTTTAGATATACATCATTGGGCAGAGCTCCATGATCTTGTGGAGGAAAAATGTTTTCTTAATTTAATGGGCAGAGCCAAAATCCTATTAAAAGCCAGAGCCACCACAGCCCCCAGAGCCATATTTCATGATGATGTTGCTGTATTTCATAGCTACAACTTCACAGTTGTGAAATATGCCTCTTTACAAGGCTAAGAAAAACTCTAGATAAATCTTGGAGGATATCAGCCCACGGGGATATTGGGTGCAAATAAACTAAAGTCAACCCCTCTTCTGACTGACTCTACTTTGACTTTGAGAGATGAGAGCAATTGTTTTGTCCTAGAAATCCACCTATATACTTAAGAAATCATTGCGAATACCATTTTTTATCAGAGCAAAACATTGAAGGAGACAATTGTGTTTGCTATTTTTAGGGGGGAGAAAGAGTGTTGGGGAGTGATAAGGATGCTTTTCTTCAAATAATCTTCATGGGAAAGTATGATGGATTTATAATCTTATGACCTGTGGTTAAATACTGACTCTCACTCACAATCTGGGTGACCTTGGGCAAGTCATGTATTCACTCTTGACTTTAATGCCTTAAGGGTAAAATAAGGTAGCAGGTATAGATGGCATCTAAGATATCTTTCAACTTTAAAACTATGATACTAAGATCTTAAGAAAGAAACCATTGTACATTTATTGAGAAGCAAGGTATGAAAAACCCTTTACTAGGTAAGGAGAACAAAGACAATAATAAAATCATGGCTGTCCTCAAGAACTTTAGATTCTAAGGGGCAAGTGTAGAAATTGTCCATGGCTCTCAGGCTTGGGATTAGAACCAAGAGTAAAAGACAACTTCACACACCTCTTCATACATAGTTCATCCTAAGAATGGGCTGGACTTCCTTGGACATTCAGTATTCATTGGAAATGTCAGGACCTTGGTTCAAACACCTGGGCAAGTACCGGTCAAGGATATTTCAGAGAAGATCCTTAATTCCCAAGATTTGATTGTTTCTTCTAAGGTCCATTTGAAGAACAGGATTCCAGATGACATAATTCTTTTTGTAACACCTTTCGGGGCAATAAGTGCCAGTAATTTGAAAATAAAGTTGATCATATCCTTTGGGGTGAGAGCATAATACCAGTTCCCCAGGTTTAAGTTGGTGATTTTCACATTTGGTTTTTTAAAGGTTCAAAGTATCCTAGGTAAATCAAATGAATGAAGCAAAATTCTTCACTGATTCGTTCAATAAGCATTTATTTAAGCATCTGCTAAACCCAAGGCACTGTTTAGTACTCAGCAGATACAAAACAAAACAAAAGAAACATATTCTGACCTCAAGAAGCTTAAAATCTATAGGGGGGCAGGGGCAACATTTATATGAGTAATTTCTGGTCACTTATCCCTGTTTGCCTCAGTTTCCTCAACTATTAAATGAATTGGAGAAGAAAATGGCAGACCCCTCCAGCATCTTTGCCTAGAAAACCCTAAATGGGCTGACAAAGTCCGATATCACTGAAACTACTGAACAAGAAGTCATTCTAGTCAGCAGATCACGAGCAACTAGAGGGAGTCAGTGGGTTTCAGATAAGGTCAGTGGAAGCAACATTGTTATTGGAAGCTACACAGAGCTGAATTGTACAATTGTGCCCAGAAAACCACTTTCAGCAACAATGACAACAGCAAAAATACATACATACATATATAAATGGATGGATGCATGGAAAGATTAATAAATAAATAGATAAATAGAATGAATGGAGAAAGAAAGAAATAAGGAAAGAAGGAAGGGAGGAAGGAAGGAAGGAAAGAAGGAAGGAAGGAAGGAAGGAAGGAAGGAAGGAA
>NW_027185804.1:15848025-15882395 GCF_028583685.1 Petaurus breviceps papuanus
AGGGAGGAAGGAAGGAAGGGAAAGAAAGAATGGATTTGGAGGGAAGGGAGTGTTGTTTTTAGCTAACTTCTCTGAAACTTTGTTTCCTTTTCTTAGATATAGATGTGGTTTCTTTGGAGAGTCAGTATGATATGATGATGGAAAGTATATAACACATTCCTCAGCTTCATACACCCTCTCCTCCAGCCAAAATAGTTTAAATACTTTTCCTAATGCAGGATTCCTTCTACACTCCGTGTCTTTGCACACTCTTCTCTATGACTGGAATATATTTCCTCCACCACACTGCCTCCTAAGATCCCAGATTTTCCTTACAATTTATGTTTCTATTCTGTTTTTTTTTATACATGACCATATTTTTTGTCCTAAATAATGTAAATTTCTTGAGGGCAGGGACCTTTTTTTTTCCTCTTTGTATCCTCTGGGGCTTACACAGTATCTGATAGTCAGGGTCATTTTTCAGCCCTGTACTACACTTCGCGAACCCACTGGGGGTTTTCTTGGCAAAGATACTAGAGTGGTTTGCCGATTCCTTCTCTAGCTCATTTTACAGATGAGGAAACTGAGGCAAACAGGATGAAATAACTTCCCCAGCATCACATGACTAGTAAGAGTCTGAGACTAGAGGAGGAAGTCTTCCTGACTCTAGGTATGGCATTGTATCAGCTATGGCACCTAAATGTCCCTTCTGACATAGTAGGCCCTTAATAATGCTTGTTGTTGATGATGACGATGATGATAACATTTATATACCATTTGCTATGTGCCTCACACTGTACTAAGATTTTATAATTATTATCTCATTTGATCCTCACAACAACCTTTAGATTTAGGTGCTATTATTATCCCCATTTAATAGATGTGAAAACTGAGGCAAACATGCTAAGTGATTTGCCCAGGATCACACAAATTAATAAGTGTCTGAAGCTAGATTTGAACTCATGTCTTCCTGACCTCAGGTCTAACTCTCTATCCACTGAACCACTGCACTGCCTACGATCTCACTCCCACCAAGAGAGACTTGGTGAGTGGCCCAGGACAGTAAGCATCTCGAAAAACAATTTGAACCCAGTTCTTCCTGATTCCAAATTCACTCCCCTATCATAAGCCCAAACTGCTTCTGTTAAAAATACATAACTTTTCTGATAGAGAAAAGGCAAAGTCCTTGTAAGTTGAGTATCGCTCAAGGAAGCACCCCAGCTTCTGCTTCTGGTCCCTTTTAGATGATCTCCTTGTGTGAATGCTGTTTTGAGAAAGCTGGGACATGGATATTGAGGAGAATGTGGGAAGGAGAAAAATGCAAGCCAACTGGCCAACAGCACCATGTCCGGAAGGTTATTTTCTTGTTTCTTCTTGCTTTTCATTCCTTTCAGAGTTGGATGCCTGTCAAGTATCAGTACTGCTTCACCTTGAGACGATCCTTTGGGTGGTCTCTCTGTTCGTATGACTGGGCTTTCTGGTTCATCAGGGACACCCTCATCTTCCACCAGCTGTTTTATCAATTGCCTTACCAGTTAAGTCACAGCATAAAGCCAGGCCTCCCTCTAGTGGCCAATCTTCTCATCTCTTTCTGTGGTTCTGTTTCTGCACAAACTTGCTTAATGACCAGCTATGCGTTGGGTCCTGAGGGTACAAAGCCAAAGCAATCCTTTCCCTCAGACAGCTTACAGTCTATATTGGGTAGTTATACTTCATGAAACCATTCGAAAAAACAGATGTCCTTAATTCTGCTTAAAAAATAGCTAATAAAGCAGTGAATATTAACATAGTGCTTTAAAGATTACAAAATATTTTACCTGGATGTTCTTTCACAACAGCCCTGTGGGGTAGATGTTCTCATTATCTCCACTGTACAGATGAGGAAATTGAGTCTTAAGTGACCTGCCCAAGGTCATAGCTAGTAAATTTCTGAGCCAGTATTTGAACGAAGGTCTTCCAGCATTAAATGTTCAGTGCTCTATCTACTCTGTCACAATTGGAACATAAACACAGAGTCTTAAAAAAAGAACATAAACACAGGACTCTTAAAAGTCACCTAGAGGGGCGGCCAGGTGGCACAGTGAGCAAGAGCTCTGGCCCCGGAGTTGGGAGACCCGGGATCGGTTCCGGCCTCAGATACTCGGCACCCACACAAAAAATAAGTGGCCGTGTAACCTTGAACAAGTTACTTAGCCCCAGTTGCTTTAAAAAAAAGTCACCTAGAGTCATCATGTCCTTTTATAAATGAGGAAACCAAAGTCAAGCCATGTTGCTATCCTTCCCAAAGTTATGCAGAAAGTAAAAGGAAGAGTATGGATTTGAACCCGGACCCTCTGACTCAAAATCTGGTGTTCCTAGTCTCTCTCCTCCATCATTATTGGACCATGCTGCCTTTTTATGGAGTCTAAACCTATTAATGCAGATTAGGAAATTAAATGGTGGAACTGTTAAATATAGAACAACTGGTTTAAAGGGCCAAATATTAATTCCTTCCTACAATCTTGTAAACCCCATTGAAAAGGACTCCTATTAGGACTAGAATTCTGTGTTTGAAGGAGCTGAAGCCTAAATGAAAGGATAAAGAGAGAGAAGACACAGAGAGAGATGATATGGGGGTGCAGTAAGATGGGAGAAAAGAAAAGAAATGAGAAAGAGAAGAGAGATGAGAAAAAAAAAAAAGAAACTTTGAGTGATACACAATCACTGGTAGGAAAAGATTAGAATTCTAAATCCCCAGATTAGTGCTAAACTCACTGGACCTCACTGACCTTCAATGGATCTCCTGTTGCTAGACATTGAGAAAGGATTTCAGGAAGTGATGATCACTCCAATCTTCTCGAACTTCTCTAGATCTACCCTTGCCTGGAACTTCTAAAGTAGTTGTTCCTAACTTTTTCTGTTTCCTCAACCTCTTTGGTAGTCTAGGGAAGCCTATGGGTGGACTCCTCAGAATAATTCTCTTAAAGGTATGAAGTAAAATACATAGGATTACAAAGAAAGTCAATTATGTTAAGATATAATTATCAAAACATTAAAACCAGCAAGTCATGCGCCCCAGGTTAAGAATCCCTGATCTAAAGCCTGTAAGGTCCTAGAATATGCCCCATATCCCTCTTTAAGTCTCAAAGGAGAAGAGATGCTTTGTAGAAAGATAACATGCACATCAGAAACATGTGTTCTGCATGCCTCCGTGACAACACACTTGCATCTGTACCCTGGGAGAGAGGAAAGCCTGGCCTACAAATGTTATGATTGGCTTCAGAGCTATTCCTGGCCTGCCGTTGAGAGAAAGATGTAAACTTTACATTCTTCTGCGTGGGTGTTGAAGACTGATGGATTCCTGCTTCACTAAGGAGTTAAGAACAGAGAGTTTAACAACTGCACTAACAAAAAGTGCTTAGAAAGGAGCAAGGCACAGGTTTGGGAAGGCCCAGGCTGCCCTCCCTTTTGATCTTTTGGTTTCCTACCAAATCACGGCACGGGCAAAGGAGATAATCCATGACCTTGTGTCAGGACGTGGTATGTGAACATTCTGCCAAGTCTTGTTATGAGTCAAGCATATTTCTCAATTCTTAGATGTTTAAAATTTTGACTAGCTGCTATACCTGGTGTCTTATCAAAAACCCAGGAAAATAAGGATCAGAAGAAGCTTAATCTACCAATACATAACTTCAGAGATCAAACCATATGAAGATATCTGCTATTTGTCAAGAGGAGGTGACTGCAGGATCATGGTAAGTGACTTTCCTTTTTTCCCTTTCTCGTCACTGCTTCTGAGACTCATTAACAGACTGAAGGTTAAGACGGCCTGCTGAACCTGGGGGAATGAACTTAAAAGGCATTGATGAAGTTATTTCTCAACTTGGCCACCTGGTTTCATCTTCAAACCTTTAAAAATCCATACTGCCTGGGCTGACTTAGTTTACGAGGACTTGTTTGGTGTCTTCTCCATCAGTAGCCTCATGCAGACACATAGAAAACACGTTCCTGATCTTTATATATCATTCTACAAAGCACCTCTCTTCTCATACTAAAGAAGGAAAATGTCACATTCTATGACCTTATAAGTCTTAAAATAAGTTTTCTTAACCAGATATTTTTGTGTGTATATATCATAAAATAGTGTGTATTGTGTGTATATATCATAATGATTTTATGTACATATATGTATGTGTAAATAATTATGTATTGTATATTATAAATTAGAATAATATATCATATTATATATTACATATGTGCATCTGGGTTGTGTATATATAGAGAGAATTTGATCATGTTTAGATGTGAAAAGAGGGGACTCCAGAAAGACTTTGGCAGTAGGTGTCTACGCATAGCTTGCTTCCTCCATCATTCATTTGGCTAGCCAGATACTAGGTGAATATAGCCACTCACCAATACTATTGGTTGGTAAATTAGCTTCTCCTCCAGTGAGAAAGCATTGCTCCCTCTAAGAACCTATCATGGCCCTTCCTTTGGACCACTCATCTTTTCTGAATTCTAATTTTTCTCATAGCCTCAGTTCTGTTATTAGGAGCATCAGCTTCTTGTAGGCAAGGACTGAACCAATTTTTATCTATTTATGAATCTTAACATGGGTTTTTACACATAATAGTTGCTTGTTGCCTGCTTATCTAAATGAACTTTTAAAAATAATTAATTTTTTAACTTCATTCTGAGACCAAGGTCTGTATCCTAGGTAAGGGCTAAGTTTGATTTATTCCTGAGAAAAGAGTAATCAGTCTCTAGTGAACAAACCTGCAAGAAATTATGTGATCTCTTTGCATACTGATGAAATATCATTATAGTATTGCCCCTTATCTGCAAGGGGCTTTATGAGAAATCCCATTTTTCCCATCTGTAAGTAGAAACAAAAGGTTGATGGGAGACAGAAGCCTCAAAAACAGGTAATAACACGTGAGCATTTTTGCTGTCTTTGGAAAGTAGAATGGGCCAGAAATAATAGCTCCTAAAGTGAGCTGATGCCAAAGAAGGGCACTGCTAATCTGAGCCAGAGGTAGTTGGAGACAATAGATATTTATTAAAAACCTACTACGTACAAGTACTTTAGATACGGAGAAAGGCAGAAGACAGCAATGCCGTCAAGTACCTCACAATCTTATAGGGGAATAAAACACAAGAAAAGAAGTTGAAAGTTAGAAGAAGGAGGCCAAGGGCACCCTACATAGGAGTATGATGTAGTTCTTCAGCAGAGGTGAGAAATGATCTGAAGAGATGGGAGTTGGAGAGTTGAATTCATCATGTAGAATTGTTATTTTCTAGAGATCATGAAATCTAAAAGAAAAATCCAGGGAGAGGGGTATTCTCTGGGTGTCCTCCCTAAATTCTTGAGGATCCAGATGGGTGGGGAACCTGTGGCTTGGAGGCTACTTCAGAAGTTTGGATTCAGTCAAAGGGCCAAATTTGAGAATCTAGAAGACCTCATGTGACCTTGAGGAAGCAGGTTCTCCATGCCTGACCTAGAACGTCCTCTCCAATGTCAACCCTTCACACTCTTAGATTAAAAGAAGGAGGGGCCCCGGGGAGGTGCATAAGAAAGGGAAAAAAGTCTCTGCTCTCAATGATACATATGACACTTAATGCTTATTGACTTGACAGAGAATTAATTCTTACATTCTAACAGTAGGAGAAACAATATAAAAGGTACCTGGAAAGTGGTGGAAGGGTACCTCTGAGGTCATTCAGAAGGGGACAAGGTTCTGAGTAGGTATCTGGAGAGTGCTTTGGGCAGATTGTGCATTGAACACGCCAGGGATCTCCTCATTAAATGGTGGGTCCCTCCAGAGACTCAGGACTAAGAACAGACTCCAGATTGAAGGCATCTGGATTGGGACACGACAGCTGGGGAGCTGTAAGAGCACAGAGAATGAGTTGATCACCAAATGCTTTGTTATTATTAATATAGTCATTATGTATTTCTCATCTTTTTATGGTTTGCAGCTACAAAAATCCGAATCCAAGTCATTATCTTACTATTATTCTTTTATGTTTGATATTCCATGGCCCATTAGACAGGTGGGGGAAATGACTGCTGTTTGTAATTGAATATAAGTGTTAGGATGTAAGTGGTTCATCTTCTGTAGGTTCACTGAAAGTATCTTTGGGACAGATCCAGTAACAGATGGGATGACAGGAATCAGTCTGTCAATAAGTGTGTGTTAAAGTGCTAACTGGGTGCCAGACACTGTTCTAAGCACCAGAAACACAAAGAAAATCCCTGTTCTCAAGGAGCTCACAGTCTAATTGAAAAGACAAGATATAATTAAAAAGGTACATGATATATGTAGTCTACACACACGATACATATGGAATAAATTAAAGGCTATGCACCTCACATCTTTCCCATGTAGTTTTCTCTTTTTTTTTAATAGATTTCTTGTTGCACATAGCTTGGAGATTATGAGTGTTTGGTATGGTGGTGGTGGTGTTCAGTAATTTCAGTTGTGTCCAACTCTTTGTGATTCCATTTGGGGTTTTTTTGCAAAGGTACTGGAAGGGTTTGCTACTTCCTTCTCCAGCTCCTTTTACAGATAAGGAAACTGAGGCAAAGAAGATTAAGTGATTTGCCTAGTTCACACAGCTTGTAAGTGTCTGTGAGCCAAATCTGAACTCAGGTCTCCCTGATTCCAGGTCCAGCATTGTATCCACTGCACACCTAGCTCCTTGTCTGGTATGGTAAAATGTCTTCAAATGTTCTTCAAATGTTATGGGTTAGTTTTCTGTCTAATCAGCTACATCTGTGATCATGCTGCAGTTCTAGTATTGTTAATATACTGAATTCTCAAGTATATTTTGGGACCTTTTTCATACAGGAATTTATCATCTGTAAGTTTGAAGTTCTTGACCATGGTGGGTGAGGGGTGGCTGACCTAACATAATTACTGTTACTATTTCCCATTTTACGTGAGATGACTTACACAAGTCTTTAGAATTCAGAATCCAGTTTGTCATTGATTTACATACTTAGAATCATCCCGTAATCATAAGAGAAGAGAACTAGACTTTGTCTTAGAGATTGTCCTGTCCATAAACATCATCGTATAGATAAGGCTGCTCAGAACCAGAAAGAGGAAGCACTCAATGCAGATATGGGAAATGTATTGTACTATGGTGGATAGAGTCAGTCAACAATCATCTATTTATTACATGCCCACCAGGTGCCAGTTATTCTGTGCCCACCACTGCGGTAAGTGCCAGAGATACAAGGAAAGGCAAAATCCAGTCATTTTTCTCAAGGCGCGAGTCTAATGATGCAGAAGACTAGCCGCGTACAGTTCCCCCCTTCAGAGTTTCACCACACTGTTGTAGAGATAAAGCAGAGACAAATGGTCCAGAATTATACAACGCAACATCGCAATATAATACAAAGAGCGTTGCCTCCTCATTCACAGCACCTGGGTTCAAATTTTATTCAGATGTTTCCTGGGCAGGATCTGAACTCCAGTTTACCTGACTCCAAACCCAATATTCTATCGACTAGGCTGCCTAGATCCCCATAGATATGCATGAAGATGTAAAAAGTAATTAGCAATACCAGGTGATTTTTGCTAACTATCATATGAGGGACAAATTTGAAAATTACTAGAGAACTTCAAAGAAGGAAGAGAGTAGTTCTGGTTGGGATCCTCAAGGAGGAGATAAGACTCAAAGGATGCCTAAAGGATGCTTCACCTCTCCTTTCTACTCTCTACTCTTCCCCTACTTGCCCCCAAAAACTTTTTTTTCAGATTTTTAGTTATCTTTTTCCCATCATTGGGCTCCTTTTCTATTTAATAGCCATTCAGATTTAATAATCATCAAATTTAATCATTAATAACAATAATGATAATCAGATTTAATCATTAATAACCAATCAAATTTAATGATTAATAACAACAGGAATTAATAACCATCAGACTGAAAAAGAACACAGTCATGTTTTCATATTAACCAGTTTTTCTATAGGAGTTTGTGTTTATTACCTGTGTTACCCAGCTACTCTTCTGTGTCCTGCTTCAGAGTCATTAGAAACTATTGGTGTGACCGAGAAACAGCCAAGGGTCATTTGATGGGCAAGCACTAAACCTGTGTCCAGAGGTCTCTGATTCTTTTTATCATGCTGCAAAGTTCATGTAATAAATATTTTAAAATGCAAAAGAAGTTAACTGGTGAAAACAGGCTCAGACACCAGTGGTGATATCAACCCTCTGTTCTCAGTATGTCCTAGAATTCACAATACACTTACTGGTCTACTCCTTCCCTGTTTTTTTATGTACCTGTTACATAGAATTTTGATGTTCATTGAGACTTTGGAAGCTGCCTACTCTAATTTTGCCTTAGAAAGAATTTCCTTTATAACATAGCTAACAAATGATCATTTATTTAAAGGACAAGAGAATCCATTACCTCTAAAAGCAGCTCATTGTAATTGAAGTAACCTAATGTTCTGAACCTCCTGAAATCATAAGACCAAAGATTAAAAATCCTATACATTTTGTTTAAGTTCCCAATACAATTCCCTTAGCCGGCCTCCAGTCTTGGGATTACATATTCTTTTTTCATTGCATAATTCTAATTAAATCTATCAGTTCAAAAGCATTCATTAAACCCCCATTATGTGCTATGCCCAGTGCTAAATGTTGGGGATAAAAAAAGATAAAAAATGAAAGAGTCCCTGCCTTCTGGGAGCTCACACACATATGCATACACACACTCATATGCAGGCACACAGAGAAAGAATATATATATAAACATATAGTACATGTAGATATAAAAGTAATATAAGTTAAAAATTGGGGGGAAGGGGAGGCATGGGAGACATAGCAGGGAGAAGAGATCAGTAAGAGGAACTGCTTGAGTTTTTATGGAAATTAGAGAGTGTAAGAAGGGGAGATAAGGAAAGTGTGCATTGGAGATATAAACATGTAGAGAATTGCTGAAGTGCCATGTGTTATGAACAGCATGACGTGTAATCGGGCAGGATGTAACTGTGAAGAAATGTTCCCAATATTTTATCAAAATTTGCTTCCTTTTTCCTTCCACCCGTTTTTTGTTCTGCTTTTGTGATCTGCATTCAAGCAAAAAAAACTCAAATCCTCTTTGTCATTACACAGAAACATCTCAAAATTATTAGGTTCTAAAGTGCAATGTAGTATTAAAAAGAGGATGGGGGAGAGAAAAGAAACCTGGTGTTTGGAGATCTGGTGCTAACCTCAACTATGTCATTAACTTGCAGAAAATTATTTCTTCTGGGTTTTGCTTGCATCACCTGGAAAATGAGGCTAGGTTATACAGCAGCTCAGAGTTCCTAACCTGTTTTTGTGCCAACACCCTCCCTTCCTTCGGCAGTGTGGTGAAGCCTATGGACCCCTCCTCAAAATAACACTTTGAAATAAATGAAAGAAATGCTAAATGTCAATGAGAAGTTACTGAAAATAGATGTATTTTTCCCATCCAAGTTCAGAAACCTCTTGAAATCTTAGGGTCCAAGCTTAAAAATCTCTCCATTTTAATTCCCCACCTCTGTAACCCTCCAGTCACAGGATTCTATGTAGCATTCTTTCCAGTACTTGTTTCCACTAGAGGTCACTATTGCTTTGCATTTCCTTTTTTCTTCCTTTTTTGCCATATGTAAACACATATTGTTCTTTTTAAAAGGTTTGGCCTGAATCAATTAGTCACTTGGAGTAGAATTGAAGAGTGATTTGATTAAATTTAAAGACTCTTTGTTGTGTCTTGGCCAAACTCTTAAAATTATGACTAAAAGTCTGCAGCTTGGAACTGATATGATATCCAGTATTAAATAATTAGACCAGAAAATGTTTGGAATAATGGGCAAGAGTCCCATAGAGCAACTGCTCCTCCCTGTTAGGGCATCTCTGGTATCAGTAACTTTTGGGCCTCTTAGAACCTTAGGCCTGAGCCTATTTAGAAGACAGGTGGTGTCCTGAACAGAGCACTAGACTTGGAGTAGGGCAGAGCAGGGCCGTCCCCACACATTTAACTAGCAAAGAGTGTCCCTGGAAAGGTGCTTTTCATTGCCTTAGCTCTCCATCTGTAAAATGGGAGGGATGAGAGGATTTGTCTCAATAGCCTTTAAAATTCTTTCCACTTCTAAATTTCTCATCCTCTGAAACTTGGCTTCTAGTCCTGGTTCTGTCACTAATTTGTTATGTGACAACAAGCAAACAATACAGAAATCTGTGGGCTTCAGAAACCTGCATCTGGAAGGATTTAGTTGATTGTTTTTCATATATGTGTATGTATGTGTATACATATATGCATGCACACACATATGTATAAGTAAATATGTAGAGACACATAAACACCCATATGTGCATGCACATATTTTGTATATGTATACATGCAAACTATATGCATTTCCATATATAAACATATACATACATATACTGTATATACATACATTGTTGTTCAGTCATTCAGTTCTGTATGACTCTTTTCATAACCCTATATGGGGTTTTCTTTGCAAAGACTCTGGACTGGTTGGCAGTTTCCTTCTCCATTAGGTTATCTTTTGTCATATTGTGTCATATGTGTCATATTTACATATATATGTATACATACATACATACATAGTTCATTATACTTGGTTTCCTTTGTAATTTTACATATTTTATTTTGTGCATTCAAAAATACTATGAGAAGAGGTCCATAGCCTTCGCCAAATTGCCTAAGGGACCCATGACACATAAAAGAAGTTTAAGAACCCTTGACCTGATAATTTCCAAGCTCTCTTCCAAATCTTAAGATACATTCCTGCTGTTGCTCCCTTCCCTATAAGGATTACAGTCTCACTCCTGACCAGTTGAGACAGGTAAATAAGTGACAAATAATATGGACAAGTGGACCATCGTATTATAGCTCATCCAAGGCCTCAATGACTGTACGTATAGATGAAAGATCCATCTAATATGAATAGAAATATAAGAATGGACATGATTACTGACAGTTCTTTTTAGAAGTCTCACACTAAATATAAAATGACATCAATTTAATTCAACTCTTTAAAGTATTATTAACTAGCTCTATGAGAGTGTGGGGAGCTTTATCTGCCTAGATCTTAGTGTCCCGTCTAAGGAGATTGGGATAGCTCATTTTTGAAGTTCAGTTTCTAATGACAGGCCTGACCCAAGCTGATCCTTTGCTACTTTAGGTCTGAAATTGGAATGAGATGACATGTTGTAGTCAATCTAACAGTTAACGAAAGGAGGTTTATGTGGCCGTAGCAGGGGAAGGATAGTAAAGATAGTAAAGGGATGGTCATCCAGGGAAATGTGTTGACTCCACTCAACCCAGCTTCTTGGTGGTATTCGTGTTGGAGATGCAAGGATTATTAAAGAGCTAACCTTCTCATTTTTTGCATAGAGAAACTGAGGCCCAAAGACAAAGATGCTGTTTATCTAAACAGTGTAAACAAATTAAATTCAATTGCTTAAAGCAATATACTAAAGAGTGTTAAATGTAGATGAATGTGAAGCTAATTTCAATATGTTGTTCAGTTGTTTCACTCGTGTCTGACTCTTTGTGACCCCATTTGGGATTTTCTTGGCAAAGATACTGGAGTACTTTGCCATTTCTTCTCCAGCTCATTTGACAGATGAGGAAACTGAGTCCAATAGGGTTAAATGACTTGCCCAGAGTCACACAGTTAGTAAATGTCTAAGGCCAGATTTGAACTCAGGAAGAGGAGTCTTCCTGACTCCAGGCCCAGTGTTCTGTGCACTATGGTGCCACCTAATGTCCAGGTTCAGTATAGGTACTATTTAGTCTACTTTTGCCTGGTAATAACCTTATAATTTTAGAGCTGAGCCATAAACCTTATTAGTACAGCTCACCTCACCACAGGTCCTGAGACACCAAAGAGATTAAGCTGAAGCAGCTCTTTCATGTGCTGAAGATGGGGTCAGGAAGACAGCATTCAAAAAAAAAAACCTTAGACAACTTTAAGGTATGTGACCCCAGCAAAGTCACTCAGTATCTTCATCTGCCAAATGAGGATAATAGTAGCACCTAGTTCCCCTTATCAAAATTGAATGAAATAATATATTTAAAGTGCTTTGCGGACCTTGAAACTTTGTAAATACCATCTTCATCATCATCATCATCCAAAGTATCACAGATAGTAAGTTCAGAATAAAATCTTCATATTATAAAGCTAATAATTTTAAAATTTTAAAAATTAAATAGTAACAGAGCCCAGAATTTAATCCTCTGACTCTAAAATCCAACCCTCCTTGATTACTTTTTTTTTACTTTCATTAGCTTGACAATTGTCTTTGAAATTTTTTATCTTTTAAAATTTTATTTATTTTATTCTGAACTTCAGAACTAGTAAAATGGGAAAAAAAAGATGATTGTACATGAAAATGCAAATTTATTATATACAACTTCCTATTCCTTTTAAATGTATAATAAAGTTAACACATAACTTTCTTTTTTCCTCCTTTTTTTCTTCTGCGGCACTGGGCACATTGATCGTAAACTCTGTTTCTTGCTCTGTCCAAATGGGGGCAATTATTTCTCTGGGTTGTTATGGAGAAAGTGACATATCATTTAAATTAGATCCATTGTCATGTGATGTTGACACTAACCATTCTGTGGTGTTCTGTAGGGATGCAAAACAGTTCTATAGAAAAGTTAAGTCATTTGATATCACTTGTCTCCTACAAAGAATATTTGATGATCGGGGAAGCATGTTGATTTCCACAAACATTCTCCTGCATTTGATATGCTGTAGTTGAAAGGTCCTCTATATGCTGCACTCCTCATTAATAGAAGTCTTCTCAAGGGGATAACACCATTTTTTTCTCTTTCCCTGAAAACTGAAAAAAAGATTTTACCTTAGAGAAGCTTTATTTTTCCACTGGTTTCTTAAGAGATAGCTAATCTATCTTCAAAGAGAAGGCTGTAGTTTTATGTGTTGTGGAGCCCAGGATCATTGGATCAAGGCTAGAGGAAACCTTAGCGGTCTTCTCACCCAACCCCTTCATTTTACATGCGAGGTAACTAAGGTTCAGCTAAATCAAGGACTTGCTTGAGGTCATATGGGCTATGAGAGGCTAGAGAGGTAGGTGTGAATCTTTACATATTAGAAGTGCCATAGTCTTATGGGATAGATAACCACACCACAATATGATGGTCAATCCCACTTATATTTCACATGAGGAAACTGAGGATCGAAAGAGGTCCAAAGGACAAAATTAGGAGTAATGAGTGCAAAGAGTATAAAGGCAAACTTCACCTTGGTACAAGTAAAAAAATGAAAATAAAAATCTTAAAAATGGGAACTGTCCAAAAGTAGAATATTCTACCTACAGAAAAGGAAGTGAATACTTTCCCGATGGAAGTCTTCCAGCAAAAGCTAAATGAACATTTGTTAGGAATATTATAGAAATTTTTGTTTTGAATTTATGGATTAGACTAGCTGTCTTCTGAGGTTCTTCCCAACTCTGGAGTGGAGGGAGAATAGGAAATCTATGTAATCAGTTTTGTAAAGAGGGATGAATGCTAATGCTAGGAAGAGAGTAGGGGCAGCTAGGTGGCAAAGTAGATAGAGTGCCAGATCTGGAATCAGGAAGACTTGAGTCCAAATCCAGTCTCAGACACTTTCTAGCTGTGTGACCCTGTTCAAGTCACTTAACTGTTTGCCTCAGTTTCCTCATCTGTAAGATGAGCTGGAGAAGGAAATGGCAAACCATTCCAATGCATCTTTGCCAAGAAAATCACAAATGGCATTGCAAATAGTCTGATATGACGATAATGGCTGAAGAACAACAAAAAGAAAGAATGTAAAGACCTACCTCCAGATTTGGTGCTCCTTCCCCAATTCAACACTGTATCTATACAGAAATACTTATAATAATGTTTATATGATTTAGAAGCTGGAAGGGGCTATGAAATCAGGAATTCTTAGTATTTTTTTTACCATGTCATAGATTTCTTTAACAGACTGATGAAGCCTAAGAATCTCATTTGAGATTAATTTTAAATACACAAAATAAAATAATAGGATTACAAAGGAAAGCAATTACATTGAAATAGTTATAAAATATATTTTTAAAAATAAGTTCACAAACTCTAGTTTAAAAACCACTGCTCTAATCAAAACACCCTCAAATAGCAGATGAGAGAACTGAAGCCCAAAAAGGTAAATATTTGCCCCAGGGTTTCAATTCGTTATTGATTAGAGTGGAGACTGGAACCTAGATCTCTTTTGACTCCTTCCTAATGGAACAAGTGGCTTATGGAAATGCATGGGGGATAAAAGCACCATTCATGGTGGAGTCCAGATAAGCCCTTCCAATGGAGCATGTGTTTCTAATTTGGGCCTTCCTCTCTTCAGGGGATATCTCACATAAGGTGTTGCTTTCAGGGTTTTGCACATTCCCTCTAAGCCAGTGTTACTTGGTGCCTCTTGAAATGAGAGAAATGACATGTTCCAACTTTTGAGTGGGCATAGTTTCATTTTAGCAGATGGTCATTAGGGCTTGGTGCCAGAGAATCATTTGCTTTATGTTTGAGCGCAAGGAGGTCACCGCTCTATCCTCAAACACTGAAATCACAAGCTATGTAGAGCTTATGTTAGTGAGAGGGATAGCTCACTAGCAGATTTTATTAAACCACCACCACCCCCATGCAAATAAAAGAGAAGAAAAAAGGCACTCAGTTATAATGAGTGTATTTTAAATATTAAGACATACCACATTTTCAAGAACAATGTTATCAATTGACTATCTAAGAGAAACCTGTAGCCTTTGGCATTGAGAGCTGGGTAGGTTTGCCTATTGCTCTGTGGAATTTCTGAGAAAGGTACAACGGTTCTTTATAGTGGCTCAAGTCTTGGTAATAGAGTTAATGATCAAATGTGTTTGGAGGAACAATAATAGATGGGGAGAGGGTATATCTACCAAATAGAAAAGAACCCAAACCTTAGACATCATAAATGATAACTGAGTCCAGATTGTCTCTAGGGTATAAGAGTTCTAGATGTCATCTGGTGTCATATTCGTTGAAGGTAAGGGAATTGTTGAATGTGTTCAATAAGATATCTGGACAGGGACTTGTGATTAGACAATCAGTGACGAGGATGATAAGCCACCTGGTGATTAGAAAAAGGAGGTGAAAAATATGAAGAATCTGGAGAACCTTTCAGGGACTTGAGTAAAGTGATGCAGAATAGAATGGTCAGAACCAAGAGGATGAATTTGTTTGACATGGATATTAGGGTTGTTCCTATGAAGGTTTGTAGATATAGAGCTGGGAGAGATCTTGGAGGCTGGCTTAACTCAAACTTCTCATTTTATAGGCAAAGGATTAGGAGAAACTTGAGGAGGGAGAGTATACTTCTACCTGATATCTAGAACTATACTAAGAATATAGTAGAGGGCTCTTATTCATGTGACCATCATTTCTCCCCCGCCCCCCCACCAGAGAATGCAAAGACCTTGATGACAGGAATACCTCTGTTTATATCCCTATATTCCCAGCACATAAGAAGGGCAACATATATAGTGGGAAATTAGTAATTGTGCAATGACATTTTGTGAATTCAAGGAATGGATGGACATGAATATATTGGATATATTACCTGATATCAAACTTCGGAAAAAGCAGATACTTTTCATGAGCTGTATAATAAATCTCTTCTCCCTTCTTTCTTCAGCCATCAGCCTTAAACCATTGACAAACTCAATGAACTTAAATGTTTCAATGAACTTAGAACCTTTAAGAGCATCTCATTGTATTCATAATCGCTTGGAAACAACAAGATTTTAAGTGTATTAAAGAGACATTGATCCAGTGAAACCGTCTAATTAACATCATTCATTTTTATGAAGCTGAATCTATTACCAACTCACCACTTGTGCCCCATCTAAATAACTGTCTGAGGGACCAATGACTAAAGAATGATGCTGCTATTAATAAGTCTGTACTTCATTGATAACTTAAATGGATATTTCCCACACAAGCTCTGAAATGATTTAATACCTAATTTACAGAGGTGACCAAATGTCCTTCCAGCAAGGGTTGATGCATGATCTCAGGAACTCTTCTAATGATTGCTTTCATTTTAAGTCTTACTATTTCCTTAATAGATTTTTTTAAGGCAGTATAAAGAAACCTAGTTAGGTGGCATTGGAAAGTATATTAGAGTTTACCCAATCCAAATCCCTTGCTTTAGAGAAGAGGATATTGAAGCCCTGAAAAAGAACAAGACTTATCCAAACTGTGCCACTGGTTTTCCTTGATGTTCTCAATTTTGTCATTAGTGTGAAAGAATGATGGAGGTTATATTGACTGGAAGCAAAATTTTGCTTTTGCTGTTGAGTCATTTTTCAGTTTTGTCTGACTCTTTTACCCATTTGGGTTTTATTGGCATAGATACGTAAGTGATTTGCCATTTCCTTCTCCAACTCATTTTATAGATGAGGAAACTGAAACCAACAGGGCTAAGTGACTTGCCCAGCATCACAAAGCTAGTGAACCTTGGAGGTCAGATGTGAATTCAGCAAGATGAGTATTCCTGACTGCCAAGTCCAGCACTCTATCCACTGTGCCACCTAGATTCCCCAAAATCAAAATTTTCTAATGAAAATCTTTCAATCCAGACACATAAGCAGAGAGATTACATGTCTGGTTGTATCTTTTTTTCTAGTTGGTCTTTCCACAAGTTACATAATCTACTTTTTAGTTATATGCAGTTCAAGCAAGTTTCATCACCCTCATTAGACTTCCCATTTCTGTTTTCTTTTCTTTTTCTTTTGGATTGTACCTGTGTTTCCATTGTATAGAGAATGTCCAGTGCTAAAACTCTCTCTATCAATTCAAGTTTGCACCTATCCTATAATTTACACTCTCAGAGAGTTGCCTGAGACACTACTAGGCTATATAACTTACCTATACTTGGCCAGATGTGCAAGGATCTGAATCCAGATTGTTCCCAACTCTGAGATTACCTTTTATCCATCTGTCATATATACAAGTCCTGATTAGTGCAAATTACAAATGCCATGAAGTAGTCTCATGTATTTGAACTCACATTATCCAGTTATAATTATGCAAAATATATTAATTGCTTCTAAACCAATGGAAATATGTAGCGTGAATTGGACTAACGTGACCATGTGATTTATTATTTTCAATAGTAGAGATCTAGTGACACAATACTAAGGCTTTAAGACAAATAAATACCCCTCCCTTGGCAGTCATTTGGACAAAGTCATTCATTCCTATCTTGATCAAAGAGAAGTATGATCAAGACTGGGAGAAATAGGGACTAGCTATAGTAAATACTTATGATTTCCAATAGACAAAGCTATGGGAAGGAACAGAAAACCTATGGAAAGAGAATGATGTGCTCATCATCACTGTTACCCTGTCTGCTGAAGGAATTTATTCAAAGATGCTTCCTTTGATCCTACAAAATAAATTGCATGCTCCAAAATCCATCTAAAATATAGGGATTTTGTCTTATGACATGATTTTACCTTTGTTAGAGTCAGTGTAACATAATGGAGGAGAGGAGGACCCAGAGTCTGGAAGACTTAAGTTAAATCCTGCCTCAGAAGCTAGTTAGCTGTGTGACCCTGGGCAAGTCACACACTCTCTCTGTTTCAGTTTCTTTATCTATAAAAAAGAGGATAATTATAGTACCTACATCTCAGAGCCATTTTGAGGATAAAATGAGATCATGATTATAAAGCACTTTGCAAACCTTAAAGTGCTATATAAATGTTAGCTATTGTTATTATAAAGAGCTAATGTAAAATGTATTCAGATACAAAAAGTAATTATTTTATCCATCTGAGCATTAAATCATCAAACAGTAAGCACAAAGAATAGTAGGATAATGATGTGTCCTAAGACTATTTTTAATCAGTTGAGTAGAATGGAAATAATAAGATAATGATGTTGATGATGATAACATTTATATAGTACTTTAAAGTTGGCAAAGTATACATATTACTTCATAGAATCCTCACAACAACAACCAGATAAAATAAATATTACGAGTATAATCTCCATTCAATATTTGATGGATCCAAGGCTCAGAGGGTCCAAATGACTTTCTCATGGTTGTATACCTTCTTAAGGGTCAGTAATGGTATTTAACCAAAGTCCTTCCTGATTCAAGGTTTAGTTCTCTTTCCTTCTTGCCACACTTCCTTAGTAGGGATAGAAGAGCTTAATAAGCTACATTCTCCCCGTTTTAAATGAATTTTGAAGCATGCAAATGGAACATTGATTTTCTTTGGCCCTTGTGAATCGATATGAATTTGTAGTTTGATACTAATAGCCTGCAGAAATGGACAAGTCATTTTGGGGCATAGCTAGGTGGGGCAGTAAAGAGAGCACTGGGCTTAGACTTAGGAGGACTCATCTTGATGAATTCAAATCTGACCTCAGATATGTATTAGCAAGTATCTGGGCAAATCACCTAACCCTGTTTTACTCAGGTTTCTCACCTTTAAAATGAGCTGGACAAGGTAAGGGGAAACCGCTAAAGAATCTTTGCCAAGAAAACCCCAAATGTTGTCATGGAAAATTGAAGTGATTGAAACGACTCAATAACAACAATTTTCTGGTTGTCGGCATCACACTATTTATGGCTGACACCACATATCCAAGTGTTAGTGTTGTGTTCCTGTGTTTGTATCGATTTCAAGACTGCTTAACAGTTTATTACTTCTTATGAGGTGCTAGCTTTGACTTTTGTTGATAAACACAAACTTTTTTTTCCATATTCAATGTTAGTGAACATGTAGAGATAATCAATTTTTCTACCTTAGTTATGGATTCTTTGTATACTTCTTCATTGATCATAGAATAATATCACTGAAAAGGTCCTCCAAAGTTATCTAATCCATTGCTGGAGTGTGGATTTTTCCACTCAATGAACATTCATTAAAGTGGCTGCTAAGTTCAGGCTCTCTGGTAGGGGTCAGGGACATGAAGGTAAAAACCATACCATTCCTTTCCATCTAGAAATTATTTTTAGTAGGGAGATATGAAATGGACACACAGAAATCTAAAAAAAGAATACAAAATAATTTCAAGGGCAAGAGATAACAAAGAACTGGTGGGATCAAGGACGTCTTTGTGTAGGGTGTAGGATGTGAGTTGTAGAAGTTCTGGCTTCTCCAAAGCAGTGATAAGAGGGGAGGATGTTTCAGGTTGTGCAATAATACCTGTGTAAAAACAAGAGAGCAGGATGCAGAATGCTATATGTGGGGAATTGCTAGCCATTGGGTTTTTGAAAAAAGAGTGTGTGAAAGGGAGCTGCTTATGTTCAAACCATAAGAAATAAAGTCATCAATTCAAAATATGAAACCATGCATAAGAATTCTTTGGATTATCTCGACCTCTGTTGTTATTTCTGGTAAATGTTTGGGTTCAGTTCACTTTAGTAACTAACCTCTCTTATATGCCTAATCCTCTGCTGGGTGCTGGAAGTCTATTCTAATTATGGAATAGCACACAGTTTTGAGGTAGAAGACCTTGACTCAAACCTCACATCTGCCATTTAGTAGACATATGACCATTCACAAATCATTCCCCAGGAGGCTGGACTTCTAAATAGTGAGCATGGAATTTATCTTTCCCAGAGCCAGAACCAATGAACCACTTCATTTCAGAAAAGGGAAGAGGTGAGATCTTCAAAATACTGGGTAATGAGCTTGATGTGAATGCCTGACCAAACCTTAAAACTTACTATGGAATAAATGGTTTGTGAACATTTAGAATGGGAAGCAATAATCACTGAGAGCTAGCATGGGATCACCATTAACAGGTCATGCCACATTATGCTGATTTTCTTTACTGATAGATTTACTAGACTGGTTTATCAGGGGAATGTGGTAGATATAGCATAATTGCATTTTAGCAAAGAATTTAAACACAATGGATCAAGTACTAGGCTTGGAGTCAGGATGACCTGAGTTCAAATCCAGTCTCAGACACTTATTAGCTGTGTGACCCTGGCAAGTCATTTAAACCTTTTTGCCTCAGTTTCCTCATCTGTAAAATGAACTGGAGAAGGAAATGGCAAACCACTCTATTATCTTTGCCGAGAAAATATCAAATGCGTTCACGAAGAGATGATTGAACAACAATTTGTGCTATTATGATAGGAAAGAGGAAAGGTGAGGGATAACCAATGATAGAGCAAGGGTGATTTTAATCTTATTGAATAGTTTAAAGCTAAAGAATAGTCTGGGGACAGCTAGGTGGTACAGTGAATAGAGCACTGACTCTGGAGTCAGGAGCACTTGAGTTCAAATCTGGCCTCACACACTTGACACTTACTAGCTGTGTGATCTTGGGCAAGTCACTTAACCCTGACTGACTGCCTCGCCTCCCCACCCCCCCATAAAAAAATAATCTATAAACATTCAAACAGGTTAGAGGGTGATGCCCCATGGAGTGCCCTGGAATTGTAACTTTGATTGTATGCTGCTTAATATTTTTATCAGTGGCTTAGATGAAGGCATAGATGTCACACTTAACAAATTTACAGATTACAAGAAGCCAGGAGAAAGACCAATACTGGTTGACAGTTAGCATCTCAAAACATCTCAATGTCCAAAGCAGGGGTGGGGAACCTGTGGCGTTCGATGTCCTTGGGTGTAACTTTTTGACTGTGTGCAAGTTTTACAAATCCTCTTATTAAGAGAATTTTTTCTCTGCAGTTTGGATTCAGTCACAGGTCCTCACTTGAGGATATAGAGCATTACAAGTGGCCTTGCAACTACTGGTTCCCTACCCCTAGCCTAAAGTTATTGACTGAATATAATAAAATGAGATTTAACTGAAATAAATGTAAAATCCTTCAGATGAGAGACAAAACTAGGCAACAGTTCATTTGAAGCTGCAGTTCATGCTCTACATGGCTAGTGATCCAACAGTTTGACATGACCACCAAAAAGGTACTATGATTGAGACTAGTGGGTATGGTTTCCAGAATGAGACAAGTGATTATCCTCCTGTAAACTCCCCTAGTGAGATGATGTCTGAAGTTCAATTCTAAGCATCACATTTTTGGAAGATTGTTAGCAAACTAGAATGCATGCAGGATGTATATGACCCTGGCGGTGAAGATGCTAGAGACCATGACACTGGAGGATTGGAACACATGGGGGTTGCTTAGCCTAAAGAAGAGAAGACATGTTGGCTATAATAGCTACTTTCAAATATTTGAAGGGATGTCACATGGAATAGGGGTTTGGATTGTTCTATTTACACCAGATTAATGAATGGAACTTGTGTCAAAGCATAGATGTTTTAGAAAGTTAGTTTTAATCCAGTTACAAGGAGATATACTTCCAAACAATAAGAGCTGCCCCAAATTGGAATGTGACAATGCATCAGGAGTTATTGGATTTTCTATCACTATACTTATTGAAATGGAGACTAGAGGAGCAAATGGGATTACTGTTCAGGTACAAGTCAGGTACAAATTAGATCAGATGGCTTTGTAGGTGGGACACTGTTAAGCTTCAGCAATTTTGTGTGATTTCTCAAATCCCAATGCAGTGCACTCTGACTAGAGGGTAGGGAGAAGTTAGTCAAAGACTTGTGTCCTTCCATTTAAATTTCCCAAGCATGAAAGTGAAATATAGGTAACTTCTGACTTACATAAAAATTTTCTTATGCTCCTTTTATAACCAATAGTTACCCGAGAATAATCACATTAGCCGGTGGCTCAAGGGCCACTGAAATTCCCATGCCCTTCCTAATCTGCAATACCTTCCCATGTCTGAATTTTTTACCTCTTTTCTTCTTTTCCCTTTTAGCTGCTTCTACCTTCACCTATTCACTTAATCAATGAATCAATAAGAAAGCTTTCAATAACCCCTTGCAATGAAGCAGGCACTATACAAAAAATTGAAGGTACAAAGAATAGCAAAAGATCCCCTGCCCACAAGGAATTTACATTCTAATGTCATTTTGCTTCTTACCTCTTCCTTTCTGTTCTAGGGAAGAACCCTAAATGACTTGGAAGAAGGAGAAAAAATAAACACAATTAGAAGCAAAGTATAGGTGAGGGTAGGTGGCACAGTGAATAGAGCACCAGCCCTGAAGTCAGGAGGACCTGAGTTCAAATCTGGCCTCAGACACTTAACACAAAACTAGCCATGTTACCTTGGGTAAGTAACTTAACCCCAATTGCCCTACCTTCCCCCCTCCAAAAAGCAAAAAGCAAAAAAAAAGCCAAGGATACACATTTACATCACTGCTCCATTCCCTCCAAATATTCAGTTAAACTTCCTGTTTACATTTTTAGTTTCTACTGAAAATTGACTACCTTCCTGAGAGTTGGAAATAAAATCTGTCATACTGAATTTATACTTAAGTATCTTGCCTTGTCCAGGGCTTTTATCCCTTGGCTACAAAACAAAACATTCACCCATTAAATTCTAATTTTCTTTTTCAAAAAATAGGCTGTTTGGGGGCAGTTTGTATGGCAAACTTTAATTACAGTAGAGTTAAAAACCAGAAACAGCATATAATCTGCCACAAGAGGACCTCTGTGTATGTGACACTAGGTGAAATACTCAGAGAAGAGGTTTTAAATCTGTCCCTGCCTGTAACTTTAGTGCGTTAATAAAGACAGAGCCATTTTTCAGTTGCCATAGTATTATTACCTGGAGCATAGCAAGCTCTTGATTAAGTATTAAACCACCAGCTCCCTCTTGAACAAAAAGAAAATGATAGCATTCCATGGGTTTTTCCCCCAGCACTTTGTAGGGATGATTTGCTGAGCAATTTTGTATGTATCATCTCATTTGAAGAAAATCACCCCAGTGCCCGAGCATTTTGGAATTAGAAGGAAATTCAGAGATTTCTAGTCTAACCTCAACAGACTTGTATCCTGTCCCTGAGAAATAGCCATCGATCCTGCCTTGATTGACTTTGGAGTCGAACACTAGGCTGCTATATCCTGTCTGGGAGCTGATTTTCTTTCCTGTACAATGGGAAAAATGCTACTTTAATTCACTAGATTACCAAATAATTGTGAAACTCACATAAAATAATATTACAAACAAAGTCCTTCCTTAATACAGGCAGAGTTATTCAATAGAATGAGTGTTGAATCTAGAACCACTAATGGAAATCATGCCTTTGTGACTTGGCTATCTTTGTTCCCTTGGATAGGCTCCTAAATTTTTCAAGCCCTCAGTCTCCTCATCTGTAAAACAAGAGGACTGAACTAAAGGACCTCTAAGATTCTTTCCGTGTCTAAGTATATGATCGCATGACATGTCTCCCCTCTTAATATTCCTGTTCACTGTTTCAAATTGTGAGATCTTCAAAGAGACTGATGGAGCAGCTAGATGGTACCATATTTAAGAGTGCCAAGCATAAGATCAGGAAGGCTCCTCTTCCTGAGTTCAAATCTGGCTTCAGACATTACCTAGCTGTGTGACACTGGACATGTCATTTAACCCTGTTTACCTCAGTTTCCTCATCTGTCAAATGACCTTAAGAAAGAAATATCAAACCACTCCAGTATCTTTGCCAAGAAAACCTCAGATGGGATCTCGAAGAGTAAGATGCAACTGAAACAACCACAGTGAAAAAGAGACTGATGTCTGGGGTGTTTGAGAAGGAATTCTGTCAGGAGGTTGGAGTAGTTTCCACATTCCCTGAGGATCATGTTCTAAGAGGGGATGAAACTCAATGTCCTTCTGTGATTTTATTGTCTTCTTTTTTCAAACTGTTTCATCATCACCATGATCATAATAGCTAGCACTTATGTCGCCCTTTAAGGTTCTCAAAGTCCTTTACAAATATTAACTCATTTTATCCTCACAATAATCCTGGAAGACAAGTGTTCTTATTCTCCTCATTTTATTAATGAGGAAGCTGAGGCAGACAAAGCTTAAGTGACTTACCCAGGTGCACTCAATTAGTATGCAACTGAAACCAAATTTGAGCTCAGATCTTCCTGATTCCTTTAATATTGTATGCATGGCAACACTTCACTGTCACAAATGTATGCACATGTGTGTTTGTGTGTATATCTACCACCCACATGGCAAACTCTTGAAGAGTCACAGGTAAGTCTTGTTTTTTAGGCACTAAAGATTGGTTTTCTGAAACAAGAATTACCTTATAGGGAGCAAAACTTTCTGTTATAGTAAATAATTTCCTTTTTCCGATGGCTGAAGAAAAAGAGGTATTTTCAGAACAACCCTGCCACTCTCTCACATCCTGATGCATACTAGACACATCAGATCAGTTTTTTAGCTCTCCCTATCATCAGGAAACTCTCTCCCCAATGGGAACCACTTTTTTTTTTCCAAAACACAAGAGGACCTGAAAGCTGCTGGATTATATTTCTTTCCAGATCAGACAAAACTTGGCAAGTCTCCTGTAGTTTCAGATTTCTCTCTGAATAGTTCACTGCAGTATTACCTCTCCCCTTGGCAATCAGCCTTTGAGAGGACAACATGCTCTTATTTTGACTGATGTAGTCATAGAATCACATAATATAATAGTTAAAATGGACTTGAAGTAGGTGAAGGAAAATGGTGGAGAAAAGGCACCAACGTTCCTTGAGCTCTCCCCCAAACCTCTTTGTAAACCTTTAAATAGTGCCATAAAAAGTTCCTAGATGAGGGGCCGCTAGGTGGCATAGTGAATAGAGCACCTGCCCTGGAGTCAGGAGGACTTGAGTTCAAATCCAGCCTCAGACACTTGACACACTTAGTAGCCATGTGACGTTGGGCAAGTCACAACCCCAATTGCCCTCCAAAAAAAAGTTGCTAGAGGAGATGTGGTGACATGACTTTCAAGCCAAAGACAATTTAGAAGGTCTGTCACACCTGGGTAAGAGTGGAGCGCAGTCCAGTTTAGGTGTGTCCTGCCCAGTCCCACGCCAGCAAACAAGGAGCAGGCTTTTGGAGCCACTGAGTCAGCAGTGGCTGCAGCTGCTTCCAGAGCTCTCAGTCCACAGACAGTAAGAGGGCCAAGAAACTGGTCAGAAAGAGATTGCAGGTGTGTCTTTGCTAGCGCTGAAGTAGGACTCTGTTGCTTTGCCCATACTTCGATCTGGGCTGCTGTCCTGGGTGAGGAGCAGTAGCACAGCAAAGCTTGTGGCTACAGAGGAGCAGAGACCCATCGTTACAGCTCCAGGGCAGGAAAGAGGGCTTGGGGTCTCCCACAGGGCAGGAGAGTGGCAAAAATATCTCTCCTTAGATCATACCATCTTGGAAGAACTGAACACTTACAGGTCCCTGGAAGCATCTCTGAAAACAGCTATATAAAACCTCTGAAGCTTGGAACAGTGCGCCCTTCACCCTGGAAGCAGAATTTTAACAGAGTTAAAAGTGAAGAAAAATGGGTGGAAAATGAGCAAACAACAACAACAAAAAAATATTCTGGCCATACAAAGTTTCTATGGTGACAAGGAAGATCAAAATACACACAAAGTCAAACTTCCTACATCCAAATCCTTCAAGAAAATTATGAATTCATCTCAGAACATGGAAGACCTCAAAAAGGATTGTAAAAATCAAGTAAGAGAAATAGAGGAAAAATTGGGAAGAGAGATGATAGTGATACAAGAAAATCATGAAAAAGAGTTAGTAACTTGGTAAAGGAGACAAAAATACAGAAGAACATAACACCTTAAAAAACAAACTAGGTCAAATAGTAAAAGAGATACACACAAAAAAATGAAGAGAAGAATGCTTTGAAAGGCAGATTTTGGCCAAATGGGAAAAGAAACATAAAAATTCACTGAAGAAAAAAACTCCTTAAAAAGTAGAGTTGACCAAATGGAAAAGGAGGTACAAAAATTCAATGAAGAAAATACTTCCTTAAATATTAGAATGAAGCAAATAGAACCTAATTATGGTATGAGAGATAAACAATAAAACAAAACCAAAGAATAAAAAAAGATAATGTGGAATATCTCATTGGAAAAACAGTTGATCTAGTAAGTAGATTCAGGAGAGATAATTTTAAAATTATTGGACTATCTGAAAGTCATGATCAAAATAAAAAAGATTTCAGTCATCATATTTCAAAAAATTACTAAGAAAAACTGCATTGATATTCTAGAACAAGAGGGCAAAACAGAAATTAAAAGAATCCACCAATCACCTCCTGAAAGAGATCCCAAAATGAAAACTTCCAGGAATAGTATAACCAAATTCCAGAGCTCCCAGGTCAAGGAGAAAATAATGTAAGCAACCAGAAAGAAACAATTCAAGTATTACAGAGTCACAGTCAAGATAACATAAGATTTACCAGCTTCTACATTAAAGGACTGAAGGACTTAGAATATGATATTCTGAATGATAAAAGGACCTAGGATTACAACCAAGAATCACCTACCCAGAAAAACTTAGAATAATTCTTCAAGGGGGAAAATAAACATTCAATGAAATAGAGGGCTTTCAAACATTCTTGATGAAAATGCCAGAACTGAATAAAAAAACTTGACTTTCAAATATAAGACTCAAGAGAAGCATAAAAAGGTAAATAGGAAAGGAAATTATAAGGGACTTAATAAGGTTAAATTGTTTATTTTCCTGCATGGGAAAATGACATTTGTAACTCATAAGAACGTTCTCATTATTAGGACAGTTAGAAGGAGTAAATATAGACAGAAGGCACAGATGAGAGTTGAATATGAAGGGATGTCTAAAAAAAAGTAAAATTAAGGGGTGAGAGAGGAATGCACTGGGAGAAAGGGAAAAGAAGAGGAAGAATGGAGTAAATTATCTTACATAAAAGAGGCAAGAAAAAGGCTTTATAGTGAGAGGAAGAGGGGGACCTTCAGGGAAGTGAGTAAACCTTATTCTAATCAGACTTGGCTCAAAAAAGGTATAGAAATCTATCTCACCCTATAGGAAAGTAGGAGAGAAAGGGGATAAGGGAAAGGGAGGGTGATAGAAGGGAGGGCAGGTTGAGGTAGTGGATAGTCAGAAATGAAGCCCTTTTGAGTAGAATCAGGTGAGAGAGAGAATAGACTAAACAGGGATGGGAAATAGGATGTAGGGAAATGCAGTTAGTAATAGTAACTGAAAAAAATTGAAACACAATTCTCTGATATAGCCTCATTCCTCAAACATTATAGAGAACTGAATCAAATTTATAAAAAATAAAAGCCATTCTCCAATTGATAAATGACCAAAAGATATGAAGTTTTCAGATGAAGTAATCAAAGTTAAATATAGCCATATAAAAATATTCTAACTCACTATTAACTGGAGAAATGCAAATTAAAACAATTCTGAGGTACTACCTCATACCTATTAGATTGGTTAACAGACCAGAAAAGGAAAATGACAAATGGTTGAGAGGATATGGGGAAAATGAGACATTAATTGTGGAGTTGTGAATTGATTCAACCATTCTGTAAATCATTTTGGAACTATGCCCAAAGGGCTATAAAACCATGCATACCCTTTCCCCTAGCAATTCCACCACAAGGTCTGTATCCCAAAAGAGAAAAAAAGAGGAAAATGACTTATATGTACAAAAGTATTTATAGGTGGCAAAGAACTGTAAATTGAGGGGATGCACATTAGTTGGGGAATGGTTGAACAAATTGTCATATGTGATTGTAATGGAACACTATTGTGCTATAAGAAATTATGAACAGGATGCTCTCAGAAAAACCTGAAAAAGCTTATATGACCTGATGCAAAGTGAAATGTACTGGGTAATAGCTGTGAATGCCTTAGCTGTTCTCAGTAATACAATAACCCAAGACAATTCTAAAGAACTTATGATAAAAAATGCTATCCATCCACAGAGAAAGAACTGATGGTGTCTGAATACAGATTGAAGCACACTTTTTTACTTTATTTTTCTTTATGTTTTTGGCTGTTTTCTTTCACAAGATGACTAATATAATGTTTTACATGATGACTCATGTATAACCAACCTATATCAAATTTCTTTCCCCTTCCCCCCTTCAGGGAGGTAGGAAGAGAGGAAGGGAAAGAATTTGATACTTAAAGTTGTAAAAATGAATATTAAAATTTTTTTACAAGGGTTCCTAGGTAGCACACTGAATAGAGCACCAGCCCTGGAATCAGGAGGACCTGAGTTCAAATCTGGCCTCAGACACAACACAAAAACTAGCCATGTGACCTTAGGCAAGTCACTTGACCCCAATTGCTCTCCAAAAAGCAAAAAAAAAAATCAAAGAAAATACTAAATAATTTTTTAAAAAAAGAATCAAGATCATCTAGCCAAGTTCCACACTTACTTCAGAAGCAAGTAATTTACTTCAAAAAGTGTTCTTTGCCCTTTTCCTTCACTTCTTCATCCTTTCCTTTCTAAGACCCTTGCAATCAGCTTCTGCCTCTATCATTCCATTGGAACTGCTCTCTAAATAGTCACCCATGCCTTCCTTATCAAAAGATTTCCCTTTTCTCCAATCCTTGTCTCCAGATCTGGAACTTGGGCTGGACAAATGGGTCTTTGACTCCACAATCTGAATGTAGAGGACAGCAGCAGTCCTTACAATCCATTAGCAGCTGTAAACTTCAGAGATCATCACTTAGCGAGGAGAATTAGTTAAGATGAAAAGCTTTTAGACTGTATTCTGGGGGTAAACTCCCCATCTTATCTCTCTCCATTTTTGTGTGTGTGTGTTTTTGTCACTTTCTCTGGGCATGGTTTATGGCATTTTCCCCAGTTGCCAAAAAAAATAATAATAACTCTTATTTACATTTCTGCTCATCCTTCTTGAACTCTTTGAAATATTATTTCAGCATATTTGCCCCTCTTCTAGCTTCTGATGCATTGCATTCTCTTTCTGTTAACTTTCAAATATTTATTTCCCATACCATCCTCTTGTTTTCATTGAGTCATTTCAGTCATGCCCCACTCTTCGTGACCCCATTTGGGGTTTTCTTAGCAAAGAGTCTGGAGTACTTTTCCATTTCCTTTTCTAGCTCATTTTACAAATGAGGAAACTGAGGCAAACTGTATTAAGTGACTTGCACAGAGTCACACAGCTGGTTAAGTGCCTGAGACCAGATTTGAACTCAGGAAGATGTCTTCCTGACCTCACACCTGGCACTCTATGGACTGTGTCACCTAGCTGCTACTCACCATGCTCTAGGCATTTTTTAATTTCCATCCTCCATCAAATCTAACTATCCTGTGTCCCTTTCCATCAAGAGGAAGCTAGATGACAGGTAACTGATCTCATAAAGGAAAAATTAATTGCATTCAACAGTCAAGTATTAAGTATCTTTAATGAGCAGAACAACATGCCACCAGATCTTGGGGAAATTAACACTGACACGGTTTCCCATGGGGTTTACAGTCTAAGTTGCTTAATCATTATCAGGTGAGAAGGATGTCAAATTTAAAATGGGAATTTTTCAAATGGACATGGCTTAAACTATATAACTGGCAGTAATGGAGTAATTTCAGGCACTGTGATGGAATGATGAGAGCTTTATTGAGCTAAGGCTTTTTAAGGCTCTTCCATTCTCAAACCATAGATAATTGACTCTCCTGATAGACTTAACTGAACTCAGATGAGGATTTGTGTGATGATGGTCCTTCAGAGTCTTCCCTCTGATTTTAGCTTTCACATCCCTGACAGACCCTTTCCTTTTGCACATGTCCTTTATGATTTGCCAGGTCAGTCCTTGCCTATAAACTTTTCCATCATGTTTTCTTAATACCTGCCAAGAGCATCTGGTTTGGTTGCCTGTAAAGCAGTGGGATATGGGCTGAAGAAGCTGAAATATTGACAGATACAATGAACTTCTGTTCCTGTGAATTCGCCATCTCCAGCATGAAGTGGAAACAGATATCAACAAGGGACTCATTCTTTTACCCAACTTAAATATTTTTCATAGTAGTCAGTTGCCTTTAGTTTTACATGACATCTCTGAGTCTCCTATTTCAAATATCCTTCTGATATATTCGTTAGAGGCAAGAAACATGTTTGTCTAGAATTATCCTTCCTAGTCACTTTCCCAAATAACTCTGTGAATATGAACTGGAGAAATCACCTTCTAGCTTTTCTCTTTTCATTTGTTACTAACCTCTTTGCCATTTTATATGTGACACATTCTATGGGCTATCCAACTGTCTGTATCAGAAGATGGGAGTTCAAATCCCAGGTTTTTTATTTACAGCCTATGTGACCTTAGGCAAGTCATTTTTGGCCTAAATTTTCCACTTATCTAAGGTGAGATTAGACTAGATGGTCCCTTGGGTCCCTTAATCAATGATCACATTATGATCCTATATTAGTCCCTGCTAAATATCCCTATTACTTCTTTCACAGTCATTAGAGAAGGTAGTGAAGTGTTCAAAGAAATGGCCATGTTTAGGATTCTGGAGAAGAAATTCCACCAGGAAGTTGGATATGTTTCCACATTCAGTAACTGTTATGGAGAAACTGTAGTGCCTATTCTTCTAAGAATTGAGGGAGATAGAAGGATAATGTAATTCTTCTCCCCACCCCTCTGCACACACCTGCATACCAAGGAGCTAACCCTGTGCCCTAAATGATAAAGATAATCTCAAAGAGAAGCAATATAAGAGCAATAAAAGTAAGAATATAAGAGGGAGGAAATGAACCTGTGATTTCATTGGCGTGGGGATGCCCAAGATCATGAACTTTCTCCTAATAATTCAGATTAGCAACTTCTTTTAAACTTAGCATATTAGAAAGTTATTTAGGACACCAAAAAGTTCAGTGACTTGCCAGGGCTACTGAGTTAGTTTGTATCAGAGGCTAAACATGTACTTGGCTTCAAAAGCCAGCTCTCTATTCAGTACCTTTCTTAAATGAGTAGTAGAAAAACAAGATGCTATTGTAAGTGCATTGTTGCATGTCACTATGATATCAGATGAGACCTTACTACAAGCACTAACATTTGAACTGGACCTTAAAGGATGAGGAGGGTGTCAACAGGGGGAGATTGGCATATGTAATTTTCACCTGTATTTCCTTTGACTGTGATTTTATATTTCTGGGAGATGTCTGGGTTTATATTACCCTATTCTCTAGACTGATGGCAATGAGTGGACATGTTGAGGGCTGGGAATGGTGAGAGACAACATAGTCAATCCTCTCTGCTGTACTTTGCAAAAATGTAGAATCACAAAGCCGCTAGGGATTAAAAGTCTTCAGAAGCAATTCAGTGCAACCTGTGCTAAACAAAATCTAGCTCTATGTCCTATTTGTCAGAAAGCAATTTGTCCTTTACTTCAATTGTCCAGTGAATCAGGAGTTCATTACCTCCCCCAGACAACTCCTTCTGTTTCGGAATAGCTCTAATTCCTTGGGAACTTTTTCATACTTTAAGTCTAAAGTTGTTTTTTTTGTTTTTTTGATGTTTATTAGTATTGTTACTGCTATTGCTGTACTTTCTGGTGCTGTGTTCTTCTGTGATGTACACCTGCTGAGGTATAGATGAGATGGACTCTCCCTTGGAGTCTGTGAAGACTTGGTGAGTCTGAAATCTCTGCCATGTGCAGACAGGCAGGACCTGTAGTTATGTGTGTTTCCTTGGCTTTTGAACTTGAAGGACTGTTGCCCATTTCACATAGCAAGAAGGACAGACTACGAGCAGAGAAGGAGTACTGCTCATCATTCCTATTTAGCAGGACATGGAGAGATCAGGTGCCTTGCCCAGGGTCATGTAGAAACCGGACTTAGAACCATGGCTTGTAAATTTCAAAGTAGACTTCTACTACGCCACACCAGTTCACACTTATAATCATATATATGCATATAAATGTAGTCATAATTATATTAATAGATATCATTGAGAGACAGACATAGATAGAATGATAGATAAATAGAATGATAGCTATATAAATATAGGTAGAGAGAATGTTAGAAAAAATAGATGAGATAGATAGATAGACAGACAGATGATAGATAGATAGATAGATAGATAGATAGATAGATAGATAGATAGATAGATAAATAGATAGATAGACAGATATATGGAGAGATAGAATGGCAAACAATTAGACAGAATGGTAGACAGACAGATAAATAGAATGATAAACAGAATGATAGATAAATAGACGAATGGTAGCCAGAGATAGTTAGATGCAATGGCAGACAAAAATGGAATGATAAAAGTATAGGATGATAAACAGAAGTGAGGCTAGGTGCCTCCGTGAATAGAACACCGGCCTTAGAGTCAGGAGGACCTGAGTTCAAATGTGGCCTCAGACACTTAACACTTACTAGCCACGTAACTTTGGGCAAGTTACTTTAACCCCAATTGCCCCTCTGAAAGCAAAAAAAAAAAAATAGAATGATAAACAGATAAAGAGAATGATAGCCAGAGAGAGATAAGCAGATAAAGGGTTGAGATTGTACTGGATATTTTAGGGCTAAAGGGAATAATCAAATGAGGAAATCCTTGCTATCAGTGCTATTAGCACCCTCTCTGTATCTTCTAGCCTTAAAGATTTGCCTGGGTAATTAAGGAGTCCAAAATGAATCATAGAAGACACATAAATATAATTCTTCCTAAGTCTAAGACAAGTTCATTATCCACCACACCATTTTGTGTCTCTGTCTCTCTTTGTCTCTGGGTGTCTGTCTGTCTCTCTGTCTGTCTGTCTGTCTGTCTCTCATCTCATACTTGAATCCAAAACTCAACATGTTTCCCTGAAAAGGATAACATCAGCAACAAAAGAACAGTCACTAACATACCCCAGGCCTGTTATTGCTTTCCACGAGTTCTCCCACAGCTGTTCTTTATGCATCTCAATAAGCAAGTGATGGCCACCATTCCACACTAGGAACTAGAACACTGCATGCTAAGCATGGATTGCTAGCTACATTTCATTTATCATTTTACTGGGTGTTCTTTCACACAGCTTTTAAAATGTGATGGTGGTCATAAAATGGGTTTGAGCTGCAAAGCTTTTCCCTAATATGGCTCAGTCAAATTGGGTCATTAAATGTAGTATATTTTATTTGAAAAAAGACTTCTCTGGAAAGCAGCTCATTTCTTCAGTTTGTAACACAAAAGATCTGATTAATTTCTGCAAAATTAACTCCCCCATACACAGAAAAATCATAGACCCATAGAATATTGGAGCTGGAAAGTACCTTACAGAGACACATACAAGTGGATTAGAGAAAAAGAACAAGAAGAGGCCTCAGAAATCATTTTATCCAAACTCTTGATTTCACAATTGAGGTAATTTAAGGTCACATAACTAAACTTGTTCATAAAACTATTTTTCCTTACCCATGCTTTACATCCTGTCTCTTGATAGAGGCAGCTAGGTGGCAACAGTGGAAAGGTCACTGGACTTGAGTTCAAATCTAGCCTTAGACACTACCAACTGTATGACCTTGAGCAAGTCAATTCACCTGTTTGCCTCAGTTTTCTCAACTGTAAACTGGGGACAATGATAGCACCTGCCCTGAATGTTATTGTGATGATCAAATGAGTTAATATTTGTAAAGCACCTGGAACATACTAGATCCTTAATAAATACTTCTTTGTTTCCTTCTTGTTCATATCTCAGCCAGTAGTAAACAGCTGTCTCATTCTTTAATTGTATCTGCTGTACACCTTGGAAATTAGGAAGTGCATCCAAATTAGGGAAGCCTCTTTTGGCAAGAAGTGTTTTGAATCAGAAATTTAGAAGTTAGTGTGAGAAATAATGCAGGGAAAATGTCTTGCTGAGTTTTCTTTTTTAAAAAATTAGGGGAGAGGGATACATGACCTAGCAATGAAAAGTTTGAGTGTTCTTCTTTCTGTGACTCATCTTCCTAAGTTCAAAATGTAGCCTCAGACACTTATTAACTGTGTGACCCTGTGAAAGCTACTTAACCCTGCTTGCCTCTGTTTCCTTATCTGTAAAATGAGTTAGAGAAGGAAAAGGCAAACTGCTCTAGTATCTTTGCCAAGAAAACTCCAAGTGGGATCATAAAGAGTCACATATGACTGAAAAACAACCGAGCCACAATATCTGTGTAGAACCTTTTACTTAGAGCAGCTCCTTGAGGACATGGGAAACCAGCCAGCCAGAGCACAGTGGCAATACTCAGGTGATGTGGCTCTTGAATTCTTGTTCTCTCTGGCCAGGATTATGCTTCAATTCTTTACTTTTTTTGACAAAACATACCCAAGATGTATCCCAGTGGTCCAATTATTAGAGTCAGCATGATGCAGCAAAACAAAACAAATCAACAACAACAACAACAACAAAAAACATAATTGGATTGGAAGTCAGAACACCTGAATTCAAATCTATTCTTCATTTCATATGTGAGTTTGGGCAAGTCATGGGAAACTCCTTCAGACTTCAATTGCCTCTAATATAAAATGAAGAGATTTGAGTAAATGGCCTTTAAAATCTTCTCTCTCTCTCTCTCTCTCTCTCTCTCTCTCTCTCTC
>NW_027185804.1:15882495-15883897 GCF_028583685.1 Petaurus breviceps papuanus
TCTCTCTCTCTCTCTCTCTAATTGAGTATATAATACTATTGTGTGGGACTTAATGAAATAAAAAGGTTTTCTTCCTTACATTTTCCAGGGTGGTGGTAGAGTGACCATAACTATGAAGATTCCTAATTATGTACAGCTCTATGGCCAAACCTTGTCAGCTAGGACTTTGTCCCCACAGCACCATGTTTAGAGGGCACAGACAGCATTTGCAGCCCTTCTGCAGCACAGAAACAACTAAGCCTAGCTTCTAGTGAAAAATCATCAGTTAAAGTAGGAAACCATCAGATGGTCCATTTTCCCCTCCTCTGCCCCCTATACTAAAGCAGTACCCCAGGTGATTTCCACTACAACCCTTCTTGCCCTACCGTAGTTTCCCATGCAGAAGAATTACCCTCATGGGGATCAGTTTGTGAGGCTTCTAGAAGTGACGGTCATTTCGACACACTGTAATAATGACTGGTGAAAGGTTGCAATTGTGCATTTCAAGCAAATACTTCTCTAAAAAAGAATTGCAAACTGTTAGCAACCACAGGAAAGCATCCCCCAAATTACCAATAAGGAGAGAAATCCAATTCAAAATAACTCGAGGTTTCATCACACATACATCAAGTTGACAAGATGACAAAAGTTGTCAGATCGTTTCTGACTCCTCGTGACCCCACCTGGGACTTCCTCAGCAAAGATACGGAAGAGGTTTGCCATTTCCTTCTGCAGCTCATTTTACAGAGGAGGAACTGAGACAAACAGTTAAGTGACTTGACCAGGGTCACATAGCCAGGAAGTATCTGAGGTCATATTTGAACTCAGGTTCATATAATCCCATACCTCTGAGAGGAAAAAACAAGATTAAGACTGAGCATCTCCATCAAGATCATTAGAGTAGAGATCTCTCTGATATATTCCAATCTGAGTATTTATGGACCTAGTCTGGGGAAAATGAGATCTTAATCTGAACCAGAAAACCCACAATGGTCAAGTAGCCACCCCATGGGGAAGCTAACACTGATTGGAAAAGAAGACTTTTTCAGACCCTTTCTGAGAAATCTGTTCTCTTTGGCCCTGAAAAGTGAATAGCCCTAATGGAACTGTATGACTAGACACTTTCCTTGCTTCTCACAGCTGCCTTCTCCCTAGTTCATTCTATAAATGCCCTGACCTTTAAAGCTTTCAGTGTACTAGTGGTTATATAACAGCATGCAGGAAGATCCCAGAGGCCTCAGATCTTTCCCTGTTTTTGTCTGAGTCACCCTGTTCTCTGCTCACCCCCCCACCCCTGTCTTCTCTCTACTGCATATTAGTAAAATCCCATAGAAAGAAAGGAAAAGAAGGATTATGTAATAAGAGTACAGTGTCTAATTCTTAGCCTGTGAGGGAGAAATAAGATGCTTTCATTGCATTGCAT
>NW_027185804.1:15888897-15904336 GCF_028583685.1 Petaurus breviceps papuanus
CATGAATAAAAAAAAATGACCACTAATATCATTTAGTCCAAATCCCTCAAGCAATGCATGTAAGAACAGAGCCAGAGAGTTGAGTGATTCCCCCTAGGTCATAGTGGTTTGTTGACAGAGTCTGGTCTAGAATTCAGTGTGTTTGATTCCTCACTATACTACACTGCCTGCCTAGATAAGGACTGGAATATTTCTCACTGTTTCTACATCCTTATTCTTTGCCCATTTGTTTTTAATAAGTATCTAATCAGTCAGCAAGCACTAATTAACTGTCTACCATATGCCAGGTACTATGCTAAGAGTTGGGGACACACACACAAAAAAATAAAACCATCCCTACAGCTGGGGAGTTTACAATATGGGGTTTGTAAGGTTTCTTTTTAAAGCACCTAGGTGTCATAACATAGAAATGCTAGACCCAGAGTCAGGAAGGCCTGAGTTCAAATCTGTCCTTAGACACTAACTGTATGACCCTGAGTAAGTCATCTCCCTTCTGTCTGCTTCAGTTTCCTTACGTGTAAACTGAGGTTAAAAATAGCACCTACCTTCCAGATTTTTGGTGAGGATCAAAAGAGACAATATTTGTAAAGCCTCTAGTACCTAGTAGGCATTTAGAAATGCCTGCAACCTCCCATAAAGCTTAAAAAGAAGGTTATAAAAATTATATTTGTGTACGTTAAATAATTTATGTGATTTCTCACTTAATTCCAATGCCCTTTTGCCCAGTCAATGGATAGGTTTCTTCTAATTCTTTCAGAGAGAACTATTTCACAAACCACAGAGTGATAATAGAGCATTAATATGTATTTTACTTCCTTAATATAATAATACCTCCTTACCTCTCTCATAATCCTTCTGATTTCTGTGATTGTAACAACCAGCTTCAATATATGGGGGGAGGGGCTGACTATAGCATAATAATTAAAATAAGTACCACTAGCATCTTAGAAATAATGCCATATCATCTTATGTTAAGGAAGAATTGAGATACAAGAGAGATGCACTTGGAAGTCCATTAAAAATATATTTTTAACATTCCATTAATGCTTTTTGCCCTCAGCATTCCTCCTCACCTCTATCTCTTAGCATTCCTAGTTTCTTTCAAATCTTAACTCAATCATCACATCCTGCTTAACACCTTTCCTGATTCCTTCTCCAGGTCCTAGGTCCCTATCTACCCCCATTAACTTCTACTTATTTTGTATTAAGTTTGCATTTATTTACATAAGTATGTGATTCCTCCTCTTATAGGTTCCTTTAGTAAAAAGATGGCTTCATTTTTGCCTTTCTACTTTTAATGGTTACATACTGTCTGGCACATAGGAGGCTTTTGCTGAATATTTACTGATTAGCTAATTCATTGATTTCCCTTTATGTTACAGTCATTTCAACTTTCCCATCCTCCTCCAAATTTAACCCTCCCTGGTTCTAGGTGTTAGGTATAGATACCCAGATGCTTCTGCTATTTCATTGACAACTTTGAAAATTACTTGCTAAAGACAATTTTTTCCATTAACAAAGAAAAACAACTGAGCAAACGTATACAGATGCTAGCATTAGCAGTGTATAGATTATTATGGGCTATTCTCCTGCCTCCAACATCTCAGGTCTATTTAATTTTCCGGCAGATTCTCAGCTATTTTAATATATCTGTGCCCATGATAGCATGGGTACTCCATTCATCAGTATAGATTACACCCATTGGCACATGTTTCAGGAGTTACTATGATAAGAAAATTCCCTTTTCTGGTAGCCAGCTCTCTAGTGATGGGCCTCTCCATCTTTAACTGGACTGGTCTTTGAGGGAAAGAAACAACCCATCACTGAATCCCTAAAGTTAGAGCAGAGGCAGTCTTCTTCTGACATAACCTTTGACAGCTGAGGATGACGTCCATGTGAAACAGCTACAGAGGAATTTCATGTAGGTGTGGAATATATCCACAGCCTTAATATTCTATAAATAATGGTTAGATCCTAGGTAGGGAGAAAAAAGGGATATGATTTACTATAATTTAATTTTCAATTGTGCCTCAGGAAATTTTTTTAAAAAGGATCTGAAGTTTATAGATGGAAGGTAATTTAGGCCACATCCAGTCCAACCTACTTAAAGAGGAGGAAACTGGAGCTGGGGGAAGTCATATGAATTACCCAAGATCACTCAGGTAGTAGTAGGTGGCAGACCCAGAATTTAAACCCTAGGCATTTGACTTCTAATTACACCCACTTTCCTCTGCATTGCTCTGAACCTGCTAGGATAACTTCAGGAATTAGAAATGCTTTCCCAGGGCTAGCTGTAGATCTTAGGTATGGATACCCGACTGCTTCTGTGATTTCATTAACACTTTCCTAAATTATTACCTACTGATGATTAATAACATTGTGGGTTTTATTTTCCTCCTTAAGGAACAATGAGCTAGCTGACTTTGAGTCAGAAAATTAATCAAGAGAAGTTCAGGATCCTTGTAGGCTAGGGATAGAGTCTTTGTGCCATTTTAAGATATCACCATCAAGAAGGTGGTATTAGGTTTTGATTTTGAATCCACCGGTGCTTTTATAAATGCCTTTTTTTTAAATTTTTGTTTGTTTGGGTTTTTGTTTTTAAGTTCCAGTTTTTTTTTTAATTGTCCAGATGTGAAAATAGAAGCTTTCGGTTTTCTCCTGGCTACGAGACTGGTTTAAAATTGTCAAAGGTATTTTCTGTTTTCTTTTCCTCTCTGATGTTTTCTGTCCTTGTAAATGCTTATGTTTGAGACTCTGAAATATATAGTCTACAGATATCTTTGATTTATTATTTTAATTTGCTGTGTTCCCTCCCTGACTGGTGCTAAATGGGATTTTCTCTTTGGATGCTTTGTAGTTAGGGGGCTGTTTATCTAACAGCTAACTTCCTTCTTCTGTATTGCCTTGCTTAGAGCCCTATGTGACCAAAAAAAAAAACCTGCTGAGGTTTAACAAATCAAAGTGCACTGTGGACCGACAACTTAAGCATACTGGCTGATCTTGTTACCTGTAGAGTCTGGATTGTTCTTTTTATAGGACTGAACATAAATTTATTTAACTACCTGGGAAATAAAGTTCTAGTATTTTGCAAAGGTGTGCATGCATGCATTTGCTCATGTTGGGAATTGGTTCCTACATTTTAATTTCCATATAAAAATGTACTCTGTGGCTTAAACAAAAGAGACCTTTGTGCATAAGGAAAAATGAATAAAATACAGCTGCCTATGACATGCATTTTAAGCATTCTCTCTGAATCTCATTTTCCTTCTCCTTAAAATGAGGGGGTGGGACTAAATCATAGTTCCATTCTACTTCTAAATCTGTGAGTCTATGATCCATCAGTCCTATCATGAGGATTTTCAAGTGTCTTTTGATTAAAAATGCCTAAAATTGAGACATAAGAAAGAGAACCAATTACCTTTGTTTGACTCAAAGCAACTGGATTCTAATCATGAATTTGCCAAGATGCATTCATGGACTTATATGGATAGTTCATTTTAACCAAGAATCTCTCCACCAATCTTTACTTTTGCATATGTAGTGACTATTTCTATGGGGATATATATACACATGTGTATGTATATATGCATATCTGCATGTATACATGCATGTGTACATGCATGCATATGCATATTGCCAGAAGTTACTTCTATGAACACAGTCATGAAAGTTGGATTCAAATTCTTGATCTTCTGTGACACAGGAAAGCCCTAATTTCAAAAGACTTCAAATTTTCCATTTGTAAAGTTATCTAAATAATTTACTACCTATAAGTACATAGCATACATGTGTATATAAATATATGTAGATCATTCATATGTTGCATATGTATATATTACATGTCTTACATTACATCATATCATATTACATTGCATTGCATAGTAGGTCAACACGGCAGTCACAAGAACACCAATATCAACAGTAACCTGTGAGTGTCACTGTAATTACATAGACCTGCAACCACAGGACATTCATCAAATTTAAATACTCTGTATTGATATTTTTCTTAAAAAAGTGAGCACTAGTAAAATGCATCTGGGGCTGTGGATCATGTCAATAAAGGGGCATCTCTTTCCATCTCCATCAAACTCCATGTAATACTTAGATTTTAGTACTTTGATTTTAGTACTAGTCAGTGAATATATCTCTATTTTCTTTTCATTTATAATTCTTTCATGTGATTTGTTTTTATTTTCACAAAATCTTATTATTCTAAGTTATTTAGTGTTAGGATTGTAAGAGATCTAGTCCATCTAATCGACAGTCCTGGTTGGTTGTTTGTCCTGTTGTGTTTGGCCTTCCTATTCAAAGAGGACCATGGTCTCTGGGAAATGATGACATGATTCACAGTTGACTTGGACTTGAGTGAGCGAGGACTGGGCAAGGTCACCAGCTTCACTTTTTCCTCCAGAGTCATCTGGGTTCAGTGACTTGATATTCATCAAGATGACTGGAGATGACCCAGGATGCAATGGGAGACCCTGGCCCTTTTAGGCAAAGGCCTTTTCAGGTATTCACTTAGAGTGAGGTAAAGCCCATTCAGTGAATAGGCTTATTTAAAAAATGAGTGGTTCCTTTAATTAAAAAAACAAAACAAAACTGAGAGGTGAAGACCCTCCGGCTTGCTGACAGTAATGGTGACTGTGGAGAAAGTGGGGTTAGTTAATGATTAATCCAAGACTACAATCTTATTAACTCCTTGGTCAATGGACTTTCTGCAATGCTACACTGATTCTTATTTTATTGTTACATAAGCATTGGTATTTTGTCTCTATTTAGGTGAGAGTTGTTGTGTTGAATCGAGCAGACTGGGAGAGCAGGCACTAACCATGTTAGTCATCAGTCATGTTTACAATCCATAATTGAAATTGATCAGTGTTTATAGACTGTAAAAATTGGGGTCATCTGTTATAAAGAGCACCAGACTTTATTTTCTCAAGTTTCGATTTACCTGCCATCATTCTGAAGGATGTTGGGTTGGAAATGACCAAACTAGGGGAATTGAATAGTGGCCAAAAATAATAAAATAAAATAGGGGGGAAATAATTCAAAAGTACATCTCATCATGACAAGAAAATACATACCTTTACTTGGAAATCAGGCCAGTAATTTTTGCTTAAGCCAACTTTGAAATCAGTTACAACCTTGATCTGGAGATTTTCATATGTGGGGAGAGTACGTACACAAATGAGGCCATGGATCAAATCAATGAAGTGTGTGTGTGTGTGTGTGTGTGTGTGTGTGTGTGTGTGTGTGTGTAAGAGAGACAAAGACAGATTGAGACACATTTACAGAGGGCTTTGCAGTTTTCAAAGTGCTCTAGGATAATTTTGTGTGGAAACATCACAAAAATACAGGTATCAGAGTGCTGTTCTTGGCTTCATGATGACCTGAATGCAGGAGTATCCTGGAGCCAGCCTGAACTGGTTCACAAGAACTAATTGTACAATTTTCATTGCAAGCATTTACACTACTTTTTCAGTTGTTTTGATCATGCTTGACTCTTTGTGACCCCATTTGGGGTTTTCTTGACAAAGATACTGGAATAGTTTGCATTTCCTTCTCCAGGTCATTTTACTGGTGAAGAAACTGAGACCAACAGGATTAAGTGACTTTTCTAGTGTCACACAGCTACCAAGTGTCTGAGGCTGAATTTGAACTCAAGTCTTCCTAATTCCAGGCCCAGCACTCTATCCACTGTGCCACCTATTTGCCCAGATTTATACAACAAAAAATCACCAAATGCTTCTGATCAGGGCTTGATTTATTGTTTTGTCAATTGTCTACTTTAGACATAAGAAAGTGATGGAGAAAATGCCAGTATTGCAGATTAATCTTAAAAGTTGGTCATATGCAATTTTTTTTAGGGAAATGGTTTTTAAAAATTTGCCAGCATGTCCCTCCATAAGTGGTACAGTGGAAAGATGACTAAGAGTTGGGGAACCTGGTTTCCACACCCACTTCTGGTGCTTACTACTTTTAAGACTATGGAAAAGTCACTTGGCATCCCTAGGCCTCAGTTTCCTCATATATGAAAATCATGGTAATGGATGAGACAGAACACTTCCAGCTCTAAATCCATGTTACTGGGAAATATAATTGGGTAGAAAACAAGGCAACATGATACACTATGAAAGCCAAGTTAATGTGGAGACCAGCGAGGACTGTGTTAAATACTGCTCCCAGCATGAAGTCTGTGAGATCCAAAAATGTCAGACAACTTGTCTGTGCCTCAATTTCCTCATCTCTAAAGTGGGAATAATCCTACCTATAAGGTTGTTGCAAGGATCAAATGAGATAATATATGTAATGTTTTGAAAAACTTGAAAATGATTATATAAATGTCAGTTACTATGTTATATACACACATATACTTCCATTGATCAGGGCATTGGACTGGACTACTGCTATTATTCCATGCCAACTCAAGGGTATATAGTATATAGTCTGTAAACATATTAGACAGTACTGAAAACCAAATATGTGCATTGATAACATAGCCTGCTATGATCATTAGTTTGTTGAACAGAAATATAAATAAGAAACCCCTCCCTCCTAGAAAATTCAGTTCAAAAATTAAGGATATTCATTAAATACAACTGCCATCAATTTGGATTCAGCTACTGATCTAAGAACATCCTTGTTTTAATAAATATGACTGGGACACTATAACCCAGTCTGGTCCAGTACGCATTTATTTAGTGGCTAATCTGATAAAAAAAAATTAACTGTGCTAGATTACAGTTACAGTGATTAGGAAAGTTTTCCCTTGTGAGATGGTAGCAGAACTGATCCTTGAAGGAAACCTAGCATAATCAGAAGCTTAGATACTAAGATATTAAAGGAGTGTGTTCTCCAAATGAGGGGAAGCCTGTGTAAAGTTCACATAAAGGAGGTAAACCAGGATGAAATCATTTAGGGGAGACAAACAAGATAAAAGAAGTCACAGTGGCACAGAATGAGCAGCCCTGTGTTCTCATCAGAAGATTGCTTTCAAATCATAGCCCTTCTACTATATAGAAAGTTCTATATGATCTTGGCTGGATGTCTTTCTCTTTAGTCTTCATTTTCTTCTCAGTGTAACAGAGCAGTTTACTAAGTGACCTATCCTGACTTTGACCTTCTCTCATCCCAGAATCTTCTCTCTTCTGTCCTCCTGGCTGCCTCTTCACTCCAGAAATTCCTTCCTTGCATGGTCCTATTCAAGGCAGATTCTCTTATTTTTTTATTGCTAATACAGCAGATATGTTTCCCTGCTGCCCCTAGTCCCACCCCAGGCAGGTTAGAGAAGAGGACAAAGATCCTTTGCCAGGTTTTCCTTCTGAACCCAGAAAGGAAATGAGTGCTCTTGCAATGGGAGGCTATATTCTGTAAACATCAAAGGGATTTAGCTCCATCATGGACCCAAAATGCCTTTTTTACAGGGTTCACAAGGTTCCCTTCTGGGTATTGACATAACAGATGTTTGTTTCTTTTTTGTTTAGTTTTGTTTTAAATCAAATCTATTCCATCATCCCAGAAGAGGGAGATCAAGAGGGCAGGTAAACTGGGGAACAGGCCAGTTCAAAGAGATATTTAGTTTGGAAAAGAGAAGACTTAGGAGAAACCCAGTAACTTTCCCAATTATTTGAAGTAAAAGGCTTTTATCTGAAAGAGGGATTCAACTCTTTCTCCATAGCATCAGGCTATAGCTAAGAGGGATGGATAAACTGGGAGAAGCTGGCCACTTAATCCAAAGAAAAACTTCCTGAATATGTGCATTGATAACATAGCTTACAATGACCATTCCTTTGTTGAATAGAAATACTGATAAGAAAAGAACCCCCCAGAGGCAGCTAGGTGGTGCAGTAAATAGAGCACTGGCCTGGGAGTCAGGAGGCCCAGAGTTCAAATATGACACTTAAACACAAAACTAGCCCTGTGACCTTGGGCAAGTCACTTAACCCCAATTGCCCTACCTTCCCCTCCTCCAAAAAGCAAAAAAAAAAAAAAAGTGACAAAAAAAACCCCACACACACACCCCTAGAAAATTCCAGTTAGAATTAAAGGTATTCACTAAATACAATTGCCATCAATTTGGATTCAGTTATTAGTCACGAACCAGAGGCGTCCAAAACTGGAACAGATAGACTGGGAGGAATTCTCAGGAGGAATTTTTCAATAGCACAGACTATTTCAAGTGGGCTTGTAGGGGGTAATAATATTAACACTACCTATAAACTTCCCATGCCTATGAGAAAAGCTCCTTTGTAAATTTTAAAGCATTAGTAAATGTGAACTATTATTATGAAGGCTTTCCTTTTTAAAACATAATTGCATGAACTTTCAGATCTGTATCCATAGTTTGGCAAAAAGTCAAGTGTTGATGTCTTTTTCTTGTTGTCTATGATTGATCTCAATTCAGTGGATAAGGTCCAGTCTATCCTTTGATAACTTACAGTCTAGTACCCTAGGCAGGAATGAAGACCATTTCCTCCTTCACCTTCCACTTCGCTACTGTCCTTCTCAGGAATTATTTGTATTAAGTTATAGGTATATCACATCACCTTGCCCTAGTTGATTTTAAGATATAAGAGGGAAGCTTCCCTGATTTAAATGTATCTCCCCATCTAGCACAGGGAAGCTAAGTTCCTTGCCCAAAGTCGCACTGGTAGTGTCAGAAAATAGGATTTGAATCCAGATCTTCTGACCCTAGAGGAAGAGATCTTTTCAGGATATAGAGTTAGAATGGACCCAAGATGATACAGAGATCAATTCAACTGAAAGCATTCATTGAGCAGTGCTATGTACAAGATTATGAGAAGTTAAGGACAGCATATAGATGAATAAAACATAGCCCTTGTCTTTAGAAGGCTTGCAGCTTATAGTCCAATGCCCACATTTTACTTATAAAGGCCGCATGGTTCAGTTATTCCAGCTGCATCATAGAGGTTAGGGGTTTTCCCAAAATTCCCTGCAATTTGGAAAACCTGGTGAAATTTTCTCACCCTACCTTCATACCAGAGAAGGTTTGAATTTTTTTTTCTTTTATGGGTATTTACAGTACCTTATTGGAAAATTTGGGCTAAGTATTTGGTCATAGGCTCTGTGTCATCTGCTGGTCTTTGTGTGTCATCTGTGGTTTCCACAAAATTCCTATTTAGTTTCTTATGTCAACTCACAATATATTGAAATTGTGATAGGGAAAGTAGGAAAGGAGAATGGATAGCCATACAGTGAGTAGAATATTGGACTTGAGGTTCAGGAAGGCTGAGGTTCAAATCTTGTAACAGATACTAGATTTATGAGTTCTTTGAACTCCCATTTCCTCATATCCAAGGACCTGTAAAGGTCCTTACAGCTAAAAAGCCATGTTATAGTCCTATGGAGTTCAGAAATGGGAAGTGATTTGCCTAAGGCTGCAAACCTAATTAATGGTAGATCCAGAAGTAAGATTTTATTCAAGATGTGCAGTAATGTAAAAGTATATTCAACATTTTTCCCAGGCTCAGATTGCACCTGCCCTATAGAAAAGAACAAGACCCTGAATATTAAAAACCTCTAGTACCCATTGATTGACCATTCTCAAAGCAGATGCATAGGAAATGAGCTTGAACTGCCCATGGAGAGTAGACCCTTCCAATGGAGACACCACTTAGCCTACCCATCCTGTGACTTTCAACTTCTCTGTAGAAGCCAATGCAGCCTCATCCCTTTACAACATCCCTCATGTTACATAAAGCTGTTATGATGACAACATTTGCCGTTGCCTGGTTACCCCTTTACTTACCTAATTTCCTGCTCATAGAGTGAGCTTTCCAAGAGTTGTTAAGCAGCCTTGGAAAGCACCATCAGTAAATCAACCTGCATATACACATAGCCATGAAATTGAGTAGAGCAGGATGTTCTTTGTTTAAGCTTAACCATTTCCTATCAATGTCCAAAGGCTTCTATTCCTCAGGAGTCATAGCTATTTATAACTGGAAGGGACTTGAGAGATCAACATTTTTTTTAAAAAGAAAGCAAGAATTTTGGGCAGCTACGTGGTGCAGTGAATAAAGTGCCGGCCCTGGAGTCAGGAGGACCTGAGTTTGGTTCCAGCCTCAGACACTTAACACCCACACACACACACAAACAAACAAAAAAAAAAAACTAGCCGTATAACCTTGGGCAAGTTATTTAACTCCAATTGCCCTCCAAAAGGCAAAAAAATAAGATAGCAAGAATTTATTAAGTGCTTGATAAATGCTCAACACTCTACTAGGCACTGGGAATGAGAACACAGATCCTGCCTTCAGGAAGCTCATGTTTTTATGAAAAAAGACAACAAAAGGGACCTGAAATGAAAGGGCAGTAGGAAACTCAATACCCCAGGAAGGGGATGATGGTGAAATCCCAAAGGCCAAAAGCAGAGCAAGGAGGGTAATAAAGTTTAACTGCCCTAAGCCCTTCCCCAAACTCAAAGCCCCAGGTAGAACTCACCATTGAGCTATTGGGTCTGGCATTGGAGGTACATGTTCCAGTGTGAGAAGGCCACAGGAGTGGATGAATTTTCTATGGTAAGGAGGCCCTAGGTATTAACGGAAGATTCAAAGTGAGACAGAAGCTGAGACAGAAAACTAAACTTTAAAATATATTCAAAGTAGATGCAAAGTAATTTCTACGAAAGGGTGCTAACAGCTCAGGGCAATTGGGGTTAGGCTTGCAGTAGGAACTGGAAGCCTGTGCTGAACTTTGAAGGAATTCAGAGACTGTATGAGTTAGAGGTGAGGAAGGAGTATATTCCAGGAACGGGGGTCTAGAACAGCCTGTGTAAAAGCATGGAGGTTGGAGATAGAAATGTCCTGTACAGGAAAAAGAAGTAAGCTGCTCTGGCTTAGCACAGATTACATGAAGAGAGATACTGTAAAAATAAGTATGGAAAGTTATGTGGGAGCCCAGTGGGGAAGAGTTTTTAAAAGCCGATTTGAAGTGGTTGTGTTTACCCTAGAAGCAGCAGGGAGACCCTGGGGCTTCCTGAACAAGAGAGGGACATGGTGGAGATTATGCTTTCAGAACTTCAGCTTGGCAGCTGAGTGGAGAGATGAGCCTCGGTGCCATTTGTCCTCATGTTTGTCATTTTCCCCATAGTCCCCTGCCTAGTGGCTTTGGCTTCTTCTCTTTGGGGCAGTGTCTCCAAATGGACCTCGGCCAGTATTCCCTCAGAAATTTTTGGAAGAACAAAGCAGTTGCCATCAGCTTGACCAGGCCTATCTGGAATAGCCCTTCTAGTCAGCCCTGGTAGAGCTTCAGCAAGATAGCATGCCAGGGTGGCAGAAATGCTCGTGTAGACCCCAGGTTTGCATCCTGACTTTGTTCTTTTTATGACCTTAGATAACCTTTCAGGATCTCTGTCTCAATTATAAAATGAAAGGCTTGGACCCTATGACCTTAAAAGTTCCTTTCTGCTCCAGTAATTCCTATAGTTTCAATAGGCTCATTCCACTCTTGTTTTTGTGTGTGTGTGTGTGTGTGTGTGTGTGTTCTAGAATGGTAGAGCCGGAAGGAACCCTAGAGATCACCTAAAACAGTTTAACTCATTTTCCAGAAGAAGATATTGAGATTCAAAGGATAAACCTGCCTTTTCTGAGATGACATAACCAGTTAGTGGCACTCCCCAGAAACCTGAGTCTGATCTCCTGGTTCTCAGTCCATAGGCTCCTTATCTTGATGATAAAAAAGCTGCGCTCAAAAATAAAATCTCTCTCAGCCTCTTTACTCCTGGGAACTCCTATGATTCAGCTCAATATAGCAAATATGAATTAAGAGTCTTCAGTGTATTAGGCCTTGGACTGAGCAGGGCATTCAATCACAAAACAAAAATATTCTCTTATCAAAATGGAGGTGGCTGGGCACTCGGTTTGCAAGACAACTAAAAGGTATTTATCAAAAGGAGGTCCAATGAACTTATTGGCATTTAAGCAAAAGATAGAGAAAATATTTCCCATTGTACATTTCGTTCAAAGCTGTCTCTATGGAATCCATTATGAAAGAAAAACAAACTTGCAAAGATGGAAGTACCCTTTCTCTTCTCCTTCATCCCCTTCTTTTGTCCAAGAAACATGAATCCAGACCTGCCCAGGATGCAATTCCCTGTTAAAGGTGAGCCTGGAGAAGGTCCTTTTTGACCAAAAAAACATTGAGGACTGAAGATCTATAAAGGACCACAGAGGGCTGGACTGGCCTGTCCAGTTTTCTATTGATTTGGTCATTATCATTGAATGGAACCTATAAGAAAATCACCAGAATGTCCAGATATACAAAATCTCCGTAAGGTCTTCAGGGTCAAATCATTTCAATCCAGAACTTTTCAATTCAATGCAACCACCATTTCTTAAGGGTCGGGTCCATGGGCCAAACATAATGCTAGGTGTTTGGGATATAAAACCAAAAAAAAAAAAAAATCCTTCCCCTGAGGAGCTTTTATCCCACTGGGGTGCTAGAGGTGGAGGGGGACCACATAGATATTTGAAAGACAGAGAGCAGGCCTTAAAGCCTGGAAGATATGGGTTCAGTTCCTGCCTTGTACACCTAGTGGTCAAATCACTTTACCTCTCAGTGCTTTAGGCCAGAGTTGATAAACATATGCTGTTAGTCATGGATGGCAACGCTTCCAAGTGGGGTCCTGACCAGATCCAAATATAAATGGAAAATATGTAACAAAAGAAAATACAATGGAAAATAGATACTTTTAATATGTAGTTTTCTTAATATGCATCCTGCAGAAATGCTTACATGGTTTAGTGGCCCCCTTCTCAATATGAATTGAAGATCATTTCTTTATAAGACTAAATTGCTGAGGAAAGTCTGAAGCTGACTTGGTAGATAGAGTTTCTTTGTGTGGGGGTGCCTTATAACCAATGAGAGAGCATGCAGTCTGAATCCTTGTATCAATTTATTAACATATACAAAGTAAATGCCAAGTGATATCAGTAGTGGGGAAAGCATTACTAACTGGGGTGTTAGGAAAGGCTTCTTGTAGAACAAGACATTTAGACAGCTTTGATGACGGAAAATAATTGGGGTTCCTAAAGACAGGTGTGGGGGGGAAGAACATTCCATGCCTGGGTTCAGCCTATGCAACAATATTAGGGAGGGTGATGCAAAGTCTTATAAAGGGAACTAAAAAAAAGGCCAATTTGACTAGTATTTAGTCACTGTATAGTTGACAGAGAGGAGGAAATAATGTAGTCCATCTGAAGAAATAGGTTGGAGTCAGTGTCCGGCACATTTAAACTTGATAATATTTGTAAAGCATCTTGTAAAACTCAAATTTCTACATAAATGTATCATTATTATTATTATCAGTGGGAGGGTTTAGAAGAACAAAGAACTAGAAATCAACTAGACAGAATTACCTGAGTGGAATTTGTGTAAAAATGAATTCAATCACTCAACCCAACCCAACCACCCACCCTTCCCATCCTACCCTCTGAATTTCTTATTTTTTTTTTGTTCTCCTTCAAGTAGGTAAAATGTGTAAGGTAAGGAATTATAAGGCCATAAATATAGAGTTGGATCTTAGAGATCATCTCTATTGCCCTAATTTTACAGAAAAAAGAAATGGAGGAAAAGAGATGTTTGAAAAATTTCCTGTTTCTACCTGAAATGAAGAAGAAAAAAAATTTCATTATGCTTGGTATACTTTTTTTTAAATTCTTTAGACTTTCTCCTCTCCCCATTCACTACTCAGATGAATTAACTTGCTGGGCTGGTAGCCAGGAGAAACCATGCTAAAAAATTCAATTGGGGCACTAAGATTCACAAAATTCAGAAATTATAATCCTATATTCAGCCTTTCCTTCAGTATCAGAGCAGCCAAGCCACTGATATGACACAAGGTTCTTAGCATCCCCATTCACTGTTTGTGGTCCCCTGGGAGTGAGTCTATACATTGGGTGGTCCATCTGTTGCCTGTCCTCCTTTTGATGAGACTTACCCAAGCATTTTTCTTATGGTAGGCTGCCTCCAATCCATCTGCTGCCTGACTCCAGATCTCCTTACAGTAATGTGTGATGCTTTTTAAGTTCTTCAAGGATGAGGATAGGGGTGACTAGGGTAAGAGCTCCATACTTCAAAGAAACTTACATGACTGGAAATGTATAGGTTGAGGTCTGAATAACTACTCATATTGAGCTATATTTGTGATACCTTACTTAGTTTATAATTTTGACTGTGAAGTTCAGGGTCAGTGATGATTTCTGAACAAATATATTGCTGTTTTCCAATAAGGAGACAATTTGGAATAATGGCAATGCCCTAGACTGGGAGTTGAGAGAACTATATTATTACATCTATTATTACAACTATTATTACATGGTTCTGTCATTAACAAAATATAGGACCCTTGAGTGAGTTGTTGAACCTTACTGTGCCTGTTCTGTTAAATACACTCTTTATGAAATGGAGGCATTTGGGCTAGATGACCATCTAGTCCTTTGCTTCTTTGAGAATAGACAAATTAAAGTTTGATATGGCTTCTACACAAAATACATCAGCTGAACTGAGTAAAATTTAGCAGGTGTACACATTGAATTTCATTTCTATTTTTTAAGATGTAACAAATGTGTTTTAGGTATTTTGACAGGTTCTTGATTCTGACTTGAAGAAAACACACACACACACACACACACACACAACTAAAAGGAAACAGATGCTAGGCATTTGCTTTTTCCATATCCCTCTTTGGACAATTTGCCTGCTAAAGAAGGGTTAACTAGCCAGCAAGTATATTTTTCTACAGATGGTCTAATGTAGAATAATCTCTACCATTTCTTTAGGTCTTCAGGAGGGCTGCAACTAAGGTAGAGGAACCAGAGTATTGTCCCAAGTGGAAGGGTTTCTCCTTAATTCAGTCCAGAGAACACCCCTGTGCCTCATAGTTCACAAGCATGTGACCCTGAGGGGAATGGAGGATGAGTCTCTGGAGAGAAGAAAGTGAGGCCATTCTACAATTCAGCCCCTATCTTTGGGCAACTAAATTGCATGCAGAGGGGGTGAGATGGTCTCCAAATAGTAGAAACCAGCTGGGTGGATTATGCCAGCTCTCTGCATTTCAGATTAACAAAAACAGTTTTTGAAAGAAAGAGCTGTTCACAAGAAAATAGGGGGAACAATGCCTAACTGGTGACTTGAAATATAACATGACTATTGCTTTTTTCTGTAGCTTTTCAGCAGTTTTTTTTTTCTCTCTCCATGGAAACCATGACTTTCTAGATTTGTCCATCTAACTTTTCCCTTTCCCTCCTCTCTCATCTCCCTTTTATGTGTTAATTTCCTTCACTAAATGTAAGCTTCTTAACAATAGAGACTAGGGCTGTTTTTGTTTGTATTTGTATTCCCAGAATTTATCAGAGTACCTGACCTGCATGTTCTATCTATCTATCTATCTATCTATCTATCTATCTATCTATCTATCTAT
>NW_027185804.1:15904346-15942874 GCF_028583685.1 Petaurus breviceps papuanus
TATCTATCTATCTATCTATCTATCTATCTATCTATCTATCTATCTATATATCTATATATCATCTATCTATCTCTCTCTATCTTTCTATCTATCATCTATTTATCTATCTATCCATCTCTCTATCTTTCCATCTATGGTGTCTGTGACATTCCCATCCAAATTCTATAATGAATTTTCATGTATTAATTTATGTGGGATTACAGAGTGAGGAAGATCAGACAAATCATTTCTCACAACCAGTATCATTTAATTGTGGTTACCTTTCAAAATTACTCATTATCTGCTTTTCTAGATAAATAATCCAGCAGTTCTAGCTTTTCGATTATGTCTCACAACTCATACAACAGCTTCAAAAGAAAAGTTTACCATGCTAAGCTATCCATGTAAATACTCCAGGATAAACACGGGGATTTCTGGTTGCCACAGGAATTTCTTTTTCTCTTCTGGTCTCTTAGTCTCTTATTCTTATCTTTTTGTCATCTTAATACAGAGTCTTTGACTTTAAATTGTGATGAAGTTGATCAAACACAAGACTAGAATTCAAAAGACCTTGACTGGAGTCCAAACTCATCTGCTTACAGCACTTGTTCCAATGACTGGCCCACAGTGGGTGCTTAATAAATAGCTATTGATTGATTGACTTACCAGCCATGAGACCACTGGCAAATTCTTCAACTGTCTGGCCTTCCTTTTCCTCACCTACCTCAACATACTAATGATCATCTAATTACGCATCTACCATTTGCAAAGATAAAGCTCATTAAATACTAAGTATCTGAAATGGGAACCAGAACATAGGAACACAAGAGAGAGTTCAGAGTACAACACTCTTATTTTAGAGATAAGGAAAGAGATCTGACAGGGAAAATTATTTTGTCACATGGGCATTATAAAGAAGAGAGAACATTTGACCTCAGTCTCCAAGTCCAGGGGCTTTGTTTTTCTGGTGGTTATAATACCTTTGTGTCCCTTACGTAACCGAATTAGGGAATCCTATAGTTGGAAGGGACCTTAGAAGGCATTTATTCCAGCATATATGTGAAATGAATGCTTTTCTACCATGTCATTGATGGATGAGCATTCAGCTTTTATTTTTAGTGCTTCAATGAGGAGAAACTCACCACATTCCACTTTGGGATATCTGTGCATCCAAAAGTTATATCTTCTGTACCTCACAACAGGATTTAATGTCTTACACAATATGAGATGTCAACCTTTACTATCTTATTTTCCATCATTCCCCTCCATGTCCCCAAATTTCAGCCAAATTAGCCTTTTAGATGTTTCCTGAATTCAGCACTTCTTGCCTCCTGCCTCTCTGCATTTGTATATATTGTCCCCCATGTCTGAAATACTCACTTTTCACTTCCACTTCTTAGAAACATTGACTTTCTTCAAGGCCTAATTCAAATGGATCTACCTAAATCCCTACCTAGGTCTTTCTTCAGAAGACCCATCAAGTGCTTATCTGATTCATTTAAAGATATGGCATCTCCCACAAGAGTTTCTCAGCCAGAGATTGAATCCAAATGAAATATCATCTTGCTTCAGGTTTTACTCAGAGAATATTCTTGTGATATGACTTTGCTTTGATTCAGTGTTTGGAAAATATAAATAAAGTAATTGATTTTGGGAATTGTAAAAGACATTCTAGGCCATTTATCTCCTCCACCATCCTAAGTCACAGCAGAGAAAACAAAGATGCAGAATGATAAAATAGCTTAGTCAAGGTCATAGAGAAAATCAGTGACATATAGGTCTAGTAAGTAGTGGCTTAGTAATTTTAAAACATACCTGTAAACATTTTTTTGTGAATCTGTAGAATATAAGTAATGGGAGCCCACCAATTCATTCAAGTCCCTAGGTGCAGTAACTTTGAAAAGTTTTATATGCTTGAAGGATAACAGAATGTGTATAAAACTGACTCTAAAGCTAGGAAGTCCTGGATGTGAGTTCTACTTCAGACACACCCTGACTCTGACCCTGGGTAAGTTACTTTGCCTCATAGTAAGGGCTGCTCTGGATTGCTCTCTAAGATTATAGTCTAAAGGGGTAATGTTCACTTACATTAGGAGAAGGGACTTCCTCACCCACAAGTTCCTCATACCAATGAGATCACTGATCCAGGGGCTACCCTCCACTGTTGGACCCTTTAGATGACACTGATGATTCAGTGAAGAAAGTTTTCAACTTAGTTAATCACTCTTAATACCAGACTGGTGTGGGCAGGTCTGATGAGTCAGACCATGGAGATCACTTATGTCTTAGTCATGAAAGCTGGTAGTTTCACTGAGCTGAGAGGTTTTACAATAGTAGCAAATAACTTTGATTGCTATAATTCAGTGAGAAGAACTAGAAAACCTTTGATTTAGATGCAGAGATTTTGATGGCATATTCCATTTTCACTTTTAGGGTGGCCAGGCATGATGTCATTTCTTATCTTTGAAAGTTCTTTGTGGGGCAGGTAGGCAGCACAGTGAATAGAGCACTTGCCATGGATTCAGGAGAACTTGAGTTCAAATTCCACCTCAGACACTTGATATACTAGCTATGTGACCTTGGGCAAGTCACTTAACCCCAACTGCCTTGCCTTCTTCCCTAAAAAAAAGAAGCTTAAAAAAGTTCTTTACTATATACACTCCCCATTTTATATATTAAAGTCAGAAACATTGGACAAGATGTCTACCCTGAGATTTAACTGACATTTTGAAATTGATAATCAAAAGTTGAAAAAGTTTCCCTGAACAGTGAGTAGCAGTAGGAATACTCCCATGATAGAACCATAGTGGCTTTTCTCAGTTTCCTTCCTTAGTAGGGGAGTTGGGGCAGATTCAGAAATTCATATCATATCACATAAGCTAAGCACAGGTTACTGATCTAAACTGAGCCCTCACTGCTGTTTAGTGATTTTTTTTTTCATTTTGTTATGATTCATTCTATGACTCTCTTTAGGTCTTCTCTCCATTCAAAACAGCTATACCAACACCAACCCTCTAATAACTCTTGCTTCAGATGCTTTTTAGTTATGTGAGTATGGACAGTTCCCCCATCTGTAAAGTGTATACTAGCATGTTAACATACTGAGCTGCAGACCAGACTGAAGGTCTACACAGCTTTTGTGTTGACTTCATTGTCAAGTATCAGTGAAATCTGGACAGTCTCCTAGCACCAGAACAGAAAATTGACTCACTTCCACTTGAATTGTCTTAGCAATATTCTGAAAAAAAACACCTGGCAAGATACGGTACTGGACACTGAGCTCGTCTCTTAAACTTAACTGCCAAGCATTCAAACTCTACTTCAGAGAGTGTGACTGATGGGCTGGCAATGAAGTTTGAATGCTGGCTGGAGAGTTTCCTAAAAGATTATTTTATGTAAAGCTTTTACATAGGCAGGGGCTCACACAGAGGTCAGAAGAAGTGATGCAAGGACACTCTTAAGGTCTCTCTAAAGAACTTTGGTGTCAATTGTGAGACATGGGAGACTGTCATGGGGCCACTTAAAGTGATGTGCCACCATCAAAGAAGGTTCTGTTTTCCATGAACAAAACATAATCACACTAGCACAAAGGAAATATGAGATGTATATCTAGAGACATCTCCATCCCAAATGTTCATATGGATCCTTTGTGCCTAGTCTGTGGTAGAGCCTTCTGAGCTCTTACTGTAGACTGATCAGCCATAGTAGAGCACACCATACTCTGACCCAAACACTGTGAAACCATTGGTCCTCTAAAGATGAATAACAAAACATATCAGAACAACAATGGCACATAAAAGCTAGGAGATAAGACCTATCTCACAGGGTTGATGTCAGGATCAAATTTTACATATATATACACAAATACACACATATATACATATGTATACATATATGCTACATGTATATATATGTGTGTGTGTATGAACATATATACATATATCATAACTTTGCAAATCTTTTCAAAATAAATTAGGCATTTAATAATAATGATAATATTAATTGTAATCCCCTTTTCTCAACAGAGATTCAGCTTTATATTTAACTGAGAAATTTAGACTTTTTTCCCTGTTTCATATCCCAAATGCTTGTAAATAACTCTCTATTTTCTCTTCATTTGTTCCAGTCTCTGAGGACTCAGAGAAAGAAACAAATTTCCTAATTTTCTTTGCAAAGCCTGACCGGAATGAGTTTGCCCTTGGGTCCATCCAGAAGTCTTTTCCAGAAGTCTTCTCCCCTTTGTTTAAAAATAATTTCCTTGCTCCTCCCTTCCCCTCCAGTCATCCTTCAAGAGGCCTTCTGTCTTTTACAGTCAAACTCCTGGGGGGAGAGGAGAGGAGACACCAGCCTGTGCTTCTCATTGCCTTACTTTTTATCTTTCACTTTTTAAGCCGTTATATTCTGGTTTCCAATTCTAAGCTGTACAGTAACCAGACAACCAGAAAAATAATCAAGAGAGAACTGTGTCATAGAAGCAGAAGGAGGAAGGGGAGGGTACTTTAGAGTATCAAAAACATCAAAGATGTCAAACAAAATAAAGACTAAGAAAGAGCCACCACAAGTGGGAGTAGTAAAGAGTAATAATTAATAATAATTAATAATAATGACTATGGAAGATTTACAAAGTGCTTTCTAAATATAATTTCACTTCACCCCAGGGAAGGAGGTCCTATTATTATCACCATTTTTCAAATGAGGAAATTGAGGGCAATAGGGGATAAATGATTTGCCCAGGGTCACACTATTAGTGGGTGTCTCAGATGGATTTGAAGTCAGGTCTTCTTGGATTTAGCATCGTAACTACTGTACCACCTAGCCAATAATCTTGAAAGATATAATAATAATAGTAGGAATAATAATATAGTTATTATTATTATTATTAACTTACTCTCTACTGCCACATCTTAATCTCTTTCTTGGCCTTCATTTCATTTGACATGATTGATCTTCTTTTTTTTTTTAACTTTTTTGCAGGTAATCAGGGGGTAAGTGACTTGCCCAGGGTTACACAGCTAGGAAGTGTCTGAGATTAGATTTGAACTCAGGTCCTTCTGACTCTAGGGCCAGTGTTCTACCTACTATGCCACCTAGCTGCCCCATTCTTGATGCTTTTGACACTGTTGAGTACCCTCTCCTAGATATTCCCTCCTCTTCATTTCTACGACATTGTTCTGTCTTAGTCCTCCTTCTGACTATGGTTACTCTCCATATTGGATATGGATCATTATTTATTTCCCACCTTTCATAGCATGTGTGTAACCCATGTATCGGTCTTGGGATTTCTTCTTTCTCTATACTTTTCATGTGGTTGTTTCTTCTATTCTCATGCTTTCACCTTGATTAATATGACTCAGATTTAGATATTTAGTTCTAGTTTCTTTCTCCTGACCTCTTGTCTCCCATCATCACTAACCTTCTAGACATCTCCAAATGTTCACCTCACCATGTTCAAATATAGAGTTCATCATTTCTTTAAGCTAGACTTACGTTTCTTTCCTTCAAACTTCCATATCTTATGAGGTTGCCAGCAACATTTCAGTAATCTAAGTTCAACATCAAAGCCATCTGTGATACTTCCTTCTCCATCATTCCCCATATGGGATCGGGTGTCAACTCTTACCCTTTCTATCTCCACATTCTCTTTTACATTAATCTTCACTTTAACAGCTATTACCACAGATCAGGCTTTATTACCTCCAAATTGTACTATTGTAATATCTTTCTAATTATCTCCATGTATTCATTATTTTCCCCTGTATTCGTTGTTGTCCCTTTTCATTCTATAAACCATACCCTTAACAGAATAATTTTTCTTAGGTACAAGTCTAACCATGTCACTTTTCAGTGACTCACTGTTACCTCCATGATAAAATACAAATGCCTTTACCTTCTTGTTCCAACCTCTCTATCCATACTTACTTCTTAGTATTCCCCCATCATGAAATATACAATCTAGTTAAAATTCACTATAGGGGAGGCCAGCTAGCACAGCAAGTAAGAGCACTAGCCCCAGTGTCGGGATGACCTGGGGATCGAATCCGGACTCAGACACTTAGCACCCACCCAGAAACACCTGCCCGTGTAACCTTGAGCAAGTTACTTAACCCCAATTGCTTCGGGGAGGCCAGTTGGCTAAGCAAGTAAGAGCACCAGCCCCAGTGTTGGGATGACCTGGGGATCGAATCCGGGCTCAGATACTTGGCACCGCACCCAGAAATAACTGGCCACTTAATATAACTTAAGTAACTTGAGCAAGTTACTTAACCCTGATTGCTTTAAATAAATGAATGAATGAATGAATGAATAAATGAATGAATGAATGAATGAATAAAATAAAATAAAAATTCACTATAAACATTCCCTGACTTTAACATTCTATCTCCTTTCTCCAGGCCTTTTCAAAGTCTGTCCTTGATACCTAAAATGTACTTTCTCCACTTTGCTGCTTCTTAAACTCCTTGCCTTTATTCTTGGCCGAGCTCAATTACCATCTCAGATGACAAACCTCTCATTTTTCCAAATGATAGTGCTTTCTCTCCATAAATCCTTTTGAATTATTTATCTGTATTTGTATCACTTTCCTCCTTAAAACAAAAAGGCTCTTTGAATATAACACTATGTGTGTGTATACACATACATATATATTCTTATACAAGTAAGCATACGTGGGTATAAGTAAATATTCATGTATATACTATTATGCTTAAGGAGCCTACCTTCTATTGGAGGGATGTGATTTTTGATATATGTGTGTATATTTGTATTTGTGTGTTACATGTATGATATATGCATATATACATACATAAATATATACACAGAGATAAGTAAATTGAATAATATATAATCTATAATCCAAGATATATAACATGTTATATATCTATTGTGTATAACACATTATATACATATCATGATTTATAATATGTAAAGTTCCATTTTTGTCCTTGTACCCCCAGAGTTTTTCAAAGTGTCTTCACATGGTAAATGCTGAAGAAATGTATTGAACTGAATTGGAATAAGTCAATGGATAAGAAATGTAGAAAAAGAATAAGAAGATCATTGGCTCTTTTGGGGTCAATTTTTGAGGCCAGAGGAATGAGGGTTCAAATCTTGCCTCTGATGCTCACTGCCTTTGTTAGCTTAGGCAAGTAATCCAACTTCTGTGATTTGGTTTTCTCATCTATCCCATGAGGGGTTTGGACTAGGTGGCACTTGAGGCCCCTACCAGATTTAATCTCTGATCCTGGGATCCTAAGAATGCTTACCGAATTGCTAGGTGCTTAATCAGGTAATTAGTTGTTAGAGAACAAAATCAGAGAGACCAGTTGTAGCAGCAAGCACCCCAAGCGTCCTCAGGGTTTGCAGCTACCACAGGTTCTTGGATCTGCTTTGCTAAAGGAAAGCAACTCAAAATGGGTTAACAAGCTTACTTTAATCAGTCAGACATATATCATTTACCTTATTCAGGAGAAAAGGTCAGCATCCTGAATCTCAAAGTATACAGGCATAATTATCAAGACAGAAACATCAAGTAGACAGATTTCCAAACTGTCCAACCATTACATCCATACCCAGTCAACATCTGGGTTTCCACATCTGGGGTTTTTCAAAGCCGGGGGACTCTCAAGAACGGCTTCCCAGAATTCAGATCAAATCACAGAACACTTCTCAAAGTGAGTCCCAAAACAAAGCTACACATCAGGGCTTATATAGCCTTCTCCTGGCTCAGAGAATGTAACAACCTTATTGACCCACTGGCCAATCAAAAAGTATCTACTGAAAAACAAGCCTCCCTCCCCAGGCTTCTGGTGCACTTTAGCCTAGGGGCAGGGAAGATCTTTAAAATTTACATTCGCATTACACCAGTTAGAAGATGATTTTAATAAAGCAGGTGTGAGGGGACAAGGGCTGGTGTGATAGCATAGTACAGACAAGAAGAGATATACCATAGAATGAGTGGATGGCTTCCAGTAACTAAATAACTGACGGGCAATGAAAGAGGGAAAGTTGAACAAAGAGTAACCTCCAAAGGCTCCAAGTAATCTCCAGATGGCCCCAAGGTCTTGAATACTTTGCATTGTTTTCCTTTTTAAAAATTAATTTTAAAACTGGAAAAAAATACCCTCTTTGTTATATATAGGCAGACTTAGCCAGAATCTCACCCTTCCCAATGCAGCATGACACCCAGTGTGGTCAGTAATGTCCTCTATGCCGCCATGGTCCCAACCTACTCAATATAATAATCTTCAAGCATTACTGCAGTATTATAAACTCATTTCAAAGTGTGAAAAGCTTGCTCCTTTATCTTCCTGGTCCCAGTCTTCCTTTCCAAGTATAAACCATGTAGGCAATGAACCACTAATGTTCTTTTACTGTTCAGTGATATTGTTAAGCAAATAATTTCTGGTTACATTCTATGAATGAATGGTACCTGGCAAGTCTGGTCATCCTAATCCCTTGTAATAGTTACCGATAAATCTAGTTCATTAAGAGTGAATAAAGCTTACTTTTCTCCTCCATTTCCAATGTAATTTGGTGAATACGGTCCCTTCCTATATACGGACCTATTCAGAGCTTATTTGACTGGCACAGAACAGTAGTGCCAACTCAGCTGTAAATCACCACAAAAGATTGTTCTTTTTTGATAATTTTTCCACTCTTTTTTTTCTGGTCCACTGAGTTTCTGAGCAATTTGTTAAACTTGTTCTTTTGTTCCCTCTTAAGGGACTTGTAAGCGATGTACTCATCTCATCAGGCTTTCAGAACAGTGTGTGGGCTGAAACAGCCAAGTACAAGGAGGAGGCAATTTGGAGGATGGTGTTTCAGCCATTCACCAGCTTTGATGTTCAGGGTCATGGAAGAAATGGTCCTAAACTATTCAAGTGTGGGCCTTCAGCTCTCAGGCTGACACTAATTGGAGCTTAGTTACAAAGCACTAGTTAGAGCAGGTTTATTTTTGAGTGCCAGTGCCTAGAAGAGTGCCTGGGACATTGCACTAAGTGCATAATAAATGATTAATTGTTGCCCAAATGCACATGCTACTTCAAATTCTGCATAGGAGTACTGTCACATTCAAATAGAACCAGATCCCTCTGGATTGTATATTGACTTAGAAAAATTACATATTAATGCTTTCTATGTTCTAGTCAATTTTATTTATTTTGTTAACTATTTCCAGTTACATTTTGATCCAGTTCAGGCAGCACTTGGAAGTACTGGGGGCCACATGGGCCTCACCTCTGATGTAGAATGAAAGGGATGTCCCATGGAAGAGGGATTAAATCAGGTTTACTCTTATTTGGCATCAGAAGTTCAATAAGTAGAAGCTGCAAGATGAAAATTTAAATTTGATATCACAAAGGATTTCCTAACAACTAGAGCCATTTAAAAGTGGAATGAGCTTCCTCAAGAGGTGGGGAGTTCCTAGTCCCTGCCGATCTTCAGCCAAAGCCTTCAGGACTATTTAGAGTGAGTTGTAGAAGGGATAGCTTTTGTTTGGGCACAGGGTTGACTTCAGAGGTCTCTTCCCACTTTGAGCATGTGATAAAACTACCTAACAAATTACAGGTTGTCTGGTGTAGGAGGAAGAGCATTATATTGAGGGTTAAAAGATCTGGTTTTTGTTGTTGTTCTGGTTGTCCGGGTTGTTGTTGTCATCGTGGTAGTGGTGGCGGCAGTGGCTGTGGTGGTGCCAGTGGTAGTGGTGGCAGTGGTGGCTGTGGTGGTGGCGGTGGTGGCGGTGGTGGCTGTGGTGGTGGTGGCAGTGGCATTATCTCTGGCACTTACTAGCTTTGTGGGCACACTACTTTATTCTCAAAACCTCAGTATAATCATCTGTAAAATGGGGGAGGATGAGAATCTTAACCCTATCCCCCATTGTAAGATTGTTTCATTGGAAGTGCCATGTAAACCATAAAAGTCTATAGATGTAAGAGGTAAATTATTCTGTAAAGTAAAAATAATAATAATAGCCACATCATTGCATAAAATAAAACAACTTCATAGCACAGAGTTAAAGACAGTAAAGTATCTAAGAAAACATCTCTTTCAAGAATCAAGAAGTCATTTGAGGGACTTTGATGAACTCCCACAACTGAGTAAACATATCTGTCATCTGAAAGGCAGAATAGTATCACAGATAAAACAGTAGACTTGGAGTAAAGACCAAGGTGCAAATCTTATGTGAGACACAGCTGTGTGATCCTGAATAATCACCTACCTTCTCCAGGGTTCAGTTGCTTCATCTGTGAAATTAGGAGGATGCCTTTAATCAAAATCCTGAGCAAAACCCATCTAGAACATCTTTTTTCTGACTCCTCTATACTCTGATGGAAATGTTTCAGAGATAAGCCACCCGATGTGTTGCAGGTTTAATAGGCCAGAATGCAGGTTTGTAATCTATTATCATGATGTTGCTGTTGTTGTTTTTTTTTAAATCTCTGATGAATTCACCTCTTTTGGGGGTTTTCTTTCATAACAACTTTTATGTCTTTTCTTATAAGCAATTTGCAATTGGTTGCATTAAAGAAGCATTTATTTTCAAGGATTAAATCTTTGATACAAGAATACTATGAGAATCAAGAGATAAATGACTCAAAATGCCTTTAAAGATCCCTCAAAGTCCCACGTCCTTACCTGTAAAATAAAAAAGTTGCACTAGTTCCTATGCTTCTTAGTCTACATATAACTACATCTATTCTTAGATAAGAAAATTGACACTGCCTAACTAACCTGTCCAGTGTCATACAGTTAATCAAGTACTTGGGAGGTGGAGAGAAGAGACATTGTCTTTTAAGAATGTATGAACAAATTAAATATAACTATTTCCCCTCAACTTTCTGAAAATCACTCTTTCAACACCATATCTGTAGCTCTAGTTAACTGATCAAAATTAATTTCCTTTATATATCAAAATGTTTTGCAAACATTATCTAATTTTAATCTCACAGCAACCCTGGAAGGCACATGCTATTATTATCTCTGTGTGGGACAAGAGGACCCTTGCCCAAAATAAAGTAAGCAGAGATATCTCTAAGTAGAGACAGGAAGGATTTATTTAATTATTTCTTCTTGCAAGAATGGTGGTCTCGCTACTAGAGGCAGTCTAGTAGGAGAGGCAAAATAGAAAATGCAAAGCTTGGTTATATACCCAAAAGACCACCCCTTCTCCCCCCACTTTGTCCTGTTCTGTTCCCATTAATTAGGAACTAAGGAGCACAATCTTAACCACAAAATTCTGCTGGTATTTACAGATGAAATGTCAGTAATAGAAAAAAAAAGCAGAAGTTACATGTCTAGAGGACATTAAAACAGACAAAATATGTCATCAGTTAAATATGAAAATTTAAATCAACTTAAATATGAAAACAAGATAAATGTTCTAACTATCAGTGTAGATATGAAAGCAAACAATATTTTATAAAGTCATGGGGATTTTAGGACATGATGACCTGCCCAGAGTTCTGCAACAGGATTTCCAATTTTATATTTGTACAGGTCAGATGATGGTCAGTGGAAACAAGTCTGGAACATCTGGGTCTGTGGTTAAATTCGCAGGATCTGTGCTTCCCCTCCAAGACTTAGCTAAGCTTAGCAAAATCTTCAACTTATAACCAGGGAAGTAAGGCAAGGGTCCCAGGCTCCCAGCCCAGGTTACTGGGTCTTTGGTACTTTATTACAATTCTGTTCAGATTTCTGGAATGTTACCTGAAAAGTTTTCACTTTTATTCCATTCATCTCCATTTTACAGATGAAAGAATTGAGGCAGACAGGTTAAATGACTTATCCAGAATCATACAGGTACTCAGTTTCTGAAATCTTTCTGACTCAAGGGTTAACTCTCTATTCACTATGCCACCAAACAATTAAGAGAAAAGGTGGGGCTAGTTTCTTATAGGGAAGAAATCCCATTTTATAATAGTTTCTTCGAGTGTCATACAAAAGTCTTTTAAACATGATTTTGACAACTTTAAAAGAAATTCTGTAGGAATGTGATATTAATACAAGGTCATACTATATTGGAAAAATCAAATGCTCATTTCCCTGGGATAGTTTGTTAAACTCCTCTCTGTTTTATGACAGAATTCCGTGTGTGGTTTGGATTATTAACCAAATCCCTGATCTTTCCATGTTCACAGGTTCTTTGTTGGAATCTAAAAACTAATTAGTCTTCCTTTTTAGTGACTAGTAAATCATTACATTCAAATCAAGGCCAGATTGGTATCAGTGAGCAGACATGCATGAATAATTCTCAGAAATTGTTTCAGTATCCATCATCTCTTGAAACTGTCTGCTCTACCAGTTACTTGTCTCTTTTCTTTCCTTTTTTTTGCAGAGCTATTTACTTCATGAATCTAATATTAAATAAGTTCCAAATCCTTTAGAAAATTTTAATTAAATTTCATTTCCCCAAATTGATGGTGTCTGCCCTTCGTTTTGTATTGAATCCTAGGGGGGAAATCTAGAAACTCTTCCCTTTATTATCTGGTTTGATTATTCTATAAACAAATCCAAAAAATCCAAAATTCTTTGAACACTAATCAATGAAATACCTTTTTTTCCCTATTACTAAAATGTACCAATGGAATGCCACCCCAGTCATGAGTGTGATCAAAACCCTTATAGAGATGTTATCCTTTGTGACTCTTATCCATGCTCTGCTATGCATCTCTCACAGACAATACATTCCATGTGTTAAAGCCTCAGTAATCCAACACGCAGGTTTGCTCTCTACTATTACTGTGTTGTTGTTGTTTAATCTGTGACAAGCTTACCTCCTTTCCTGGTCTTTTCCTCGTGACATTTATGCCTTTTCTTGAATGTAATTTGTGGTTGACTATGATAGATACATTTATTTAAGTATATGTTCCTAATCTAGTGATAATTGTAGCAATGCATGTCTGTTCATGGCCATACTATGATTCCCCATTTCCACTTGGACAGAGGGGTGGGAGTAATTGACAAGCTATTTTCTAGTGGGGGTGATGGGGGGTAGATGAATGCATGCAGAACACATTTTTAAAGTTTAGTTAGCATTCTTGACATTTTCTCCATCACTTTTTAAAGGTAGACAATCACACACCCTGATTTGTAGCTTGTCAATTTCCAAAGTGTCAATGCTTACACACAACTCCTAAGAACTTGGATAGTCAGCTCCAGAATACCGCTGCTTTTGGGTGACCCACAGCTTTTATTCTTGTTGGCTGCGGTCCTCAACTATAGAGTAGCAAAGGAAAAGGATGAATTTTGGTTTCTGAGTGAAGCTTGGAGTTCCTGAAAACTCTGCCTGTTTTTTTCAAATCCATTTCATTCTGTTCTTTCCTTTGTATTTGACACTGAGATTACCTACTTATCCATCTATAGGGTCTGGATAAGCTCAATGGGCTGTCCATCCAACTACATGTCATACTCTGAAACAAATATTCTTTAGCCACTTGGTTTTCCTTTGTCAATCATTAAGGTAGACTCTTGAGTGCTCTTTACTCCTGTTTAGTAAATTGTGATTGGCATTCCCAGTCTCTATCAGACCAATATCATTTTAAACAGGAGTGTCTAGAAAAATACATCATTTCAGAGGTAATAACTGCTCTATTTGTTCTGGATGCTGAAAGTCTCAATTTCCCTATTTTTAAAAAATTAATTCTTTTTTTTTTCTCTGTAGCTACTTGATTGTATATTATCACAGGGTTTCTTGGGCTTTTTGGATCATGGGCCACTTGGGCAGTCTGCTGAAGCCTTTGGACCTCTCTGTCAGAATAACATTTTAAGTGCATAAAATAAGATTACAAAAGAATCAATTATATTGAAATACAGTTATCAAAGCATTACAAATAAGTTTCACAGATCTGAGATTAAGAACCCATGCTCTATGATAATATTGTGGAGCAAATATGGACAGTGATGCGATAAAAGTGACAAATTTCCAAACTAACTATATCAATTACTTTTTAAAATACCTGTTCCCAGTCTATTGATAGTAGCAGTAAAGCAAATCAAATTGTATTTTATTTAAGCATCTGATTAAAGGATTTGGGAGGTGAGGATTTAATCTGGCTTGCAATGAATATTGAAGCCAGTAGAGGGCCAGCCAAGTCCAGGTTGAAAAAGAACCAAAGTGAGCCATTCCGAGTAAGAAAACTGGGTGTGTCATATTGGGGAAAACCAAATGATTGTTAGGATAGTGCTGAGTCTTCAAACATGATGGCCAAATTTACTAGTCAGAGATGCATCTTTGTATGCAGTTTCTTGTTTTTATCCCCAGGGTATATAGTGTAGTGTACTGTACAACTTGGGGACAGGGGCAGTAAGAGGGCATGAAGAATTGGGGGTAGGAAAGATGATCTCTGATTTCTTTAGGGAACTCTCAGTGTGAAATCTGCTTCCACTGTTGGAGATTGTCACTCCATCTGTAAGTTACATTCTTAGAGATTTGTCTAGGAAACACTTGGGCGGTCATACAGTTATTATGTATCAAACACAGTACTTAAATGCAGATGTTCTTGTCTTCAAAACTCTAGCCACCATGCACTGTAACCTCTAATCATGTGCCTGGCACAGAGGAGGCATTTAACAAATATTTACTAATTGATTAGCTGGCATAATAGACACTTAGATATTTGTTGAATTTAATGTGAAGCATTATGTCTTACTTCCTGCAGGGAAGATAGGGACCTCAGTGGACATGAAAAAGGAAATGCTAAGAAGGGAAGGTGGCTGGGGTTAGCCCCCATTAAAGTTGTTAAGTAACTGTGAAAAAGAATGAACCACTAAAGAAATGAGATGTTGAGGCACTGATGAGGTCAGTTTCTTATAGATTTATAAGTTGGATCATTTTTATAGGTAAATAAGAACACAGTTTTAAATTTGCAAGGGACTTGGATAGCATTGAGTCCAACCTCCTCACATCTTATAGATGAGAAAATGGAAGCAAAGAGAACTGAAGGGACCTGTCCATGGTCCCACAGCTAATAATTTTCTGAAGGGGGATTTCAACTGAAAGTTGAACAGGTTTCCCTGAATCCAAGACTAGTGTTCTTTACACTACATTATACTGCTTCTTAATGGATCTGATCCGAATAGCCCCATTGCTCCATTTTGATGAAGTCCCACATATTTCCTGCTCTCTTCCTTCACCAGACTACTATGTTCTATATAGACAAACACCTGCATTGAAAACTCTTCTTTCATCTACAGGCAATTCTCACTTCACATAAATTTGAATTATACAAACTCAAGTTTACTTAAAGCATTTTGAAAGTAATCTGTACATCTATGGTAAATTTACTCTATAGTACTGTAAATTCTTTATCATTAACTTTACCTTTCATTTTATATTCTGTTTATTATGGCAAAGTATTTAATATGTCTGCATTTTGGTACATTTTATGATTTGCATAAAGGAATTATTTTGTGTGTTTCTTTATAGTCTAAGTGAAGTAGATTGGTAGGGACAAATTGACATTATGTAAAAATGACTACATAGAGATCTATATAAATATTCCATCTACATAAAGCAAAAACTGTATGTACTTAAATTTAAATACCTACAGGTTAATCATGTTGTTAGTTACTAGGTAGTACTCTCCTCATGCTGATTACAACCCTTACTTTGCCACTACAGTTTAGCCACACTTTTTTGGAGTGGGTGGGTGCAGCAGCAAGCACCCCAAGCGTCCTCAGGGTTTGCTGCCAACACAGGTTCTTGGATCTGCTTTGATAAAGGAAAGCAACTCAAAATGGGTTAACAAGCTTATTTTAATCAGTCGAATATGTATCGTTTACCTCGTTCAGGGGGAAAAGGTCAGCACCCCGAACTTCAAAGTATACAGACAGAATTATCAAAACAAAAACAGATCAAGTAGATTTCCAAACTGTCCAACCATTACATCCATACCAAACAACATCTGGGTTTCAAAGCCGGGGGGCTCTGGACACGGCTTCCCGGAATCCAGATCAAATCACAGAACACTTCTCAAAGCGAGCCCTAAAACAAAGCTAAACATCAGTGCTTATATAGTCTTCTCCTGGTTCAGAGAATGCAACAACCTTATTGACTCACTGGCCAATCAAGAAGTATCTACTGAAAAACAAGCCTCCCACCCCAGGCTCCAGGTGCACTTTAGCCTAGGGGCAGGGAAGATCTTACAAATTTACAAATTTACATTCCCATTACAGTGGTGCAGGGTCCTCATGGTGTCAATAGACAGATGTAAGAATTTTTCTAACAGGCACTAGGAAGCCATTATAGATTCTTGAGCAAAGGAATGAAATGATATAAATAGTATTTTAAAAATATTATCCTCTCTCCCCCTCCACTTCCATTGTGTAATGCTGTCAGATTAAAAGCAGGGATAAGCTAGAAAACAATGACAGTCATCCTGGCATATGGTGATAAGGACTTGGACAAGGGTCTTGGATATTACAAAGTGGGAACGAAAGGAAATTTGCAGGCCATTATGTATAAGAAAAAGAAAATCTATATTCCAATTTAAAACCTTAATTACAAAAGAAAAGAATCCTGGGCCACAAAGAAGTACTACTAGATTAATGGAGTATTTCTTACCTACCATATTTAGAGCTGGAAGGCACTTCAGCTACTCACATGCATGGCATTTAATCTCCCACCTGTTTCTTTGTACAAGTTGTCTTGCATTCCTAGAATTTTCTGTCCTCAGTTTTGCTTCATGGGATCCCTCACAGTTTTGGAAGGTAAGTTCAAGTATCTTCTTTTACATGCTCTCTTTCCTAATTCTTTTCTCCCACCTAACCAGTTTGTAGACTCATAGAGTTAGATCTGGAAAGGACATTAGAGATCACAGTGTCCATCCCATTCATTTTAAAAATGGGGTACTGAGTTATCAGTGTCTACTCCCCGAAAAAATGACCTTGTATATTGGGTTTTTTCTTCTTTATATGCAGATTCCAACTCACCTCCCTGACCCCCAAAAATCTGGAACTGAATATAACCCAATGCTCTGCCCCCATTTCAATTTTATAGAGGAGGACTCTAAGGCATGATAAAGTTAAGTGACTTAGCCAAGGTCACAGGGATGGTAAGATTCCAACTACTCTTTACATCATGCACAACTGTCTAGGAGTGACCTTTAGAGAGCACCTTCTCAGAAATCTTAATTTAAGAATTTGATCAATGATGATCCAGAGATGAGAGTGACTTGTTCAAAAATCACACAACAAATGAAGACTTAAATTCAGATATTGAGAAGAGAACTTTTTCAGAAATGTTTTTGACATAGACTCAGTCATTAGACTCTTTAAGGTTTATGCAGAAATTTTGCTTAGAATGATTTCCGAGTGACCTTGCCTTCCAGTGTCAAAAAAAGAGCAGTAAATGATTTCTGTGAGTTCTTTTGAAAGAATTTGAGTGTTGTACAGTGGAAATCAGTGAAAATGAAAGTAACTGAGAATGATAAGTTATCTGAACCTTGTATCTCAAGCACAAAAGTGGAAAACACTTTCTAAGATACATACTAGTCAATTTGGGAAGAAAACAAATGGCACCAGAGCCCCTTTCTTTAGAAAATAAAGCAGAATGTCAATCACATAGTGAAAACAATTAATTTTTTCATTCTTAATTGCTTTACAGACACCTGTGAATACTTTTCACCCTTTTAAGAGCATTACCAAAAAAAAAAAACTTCAAATCTTATGTCGTATGCAATTGTTTTTCTCTGTCAATTTCATATCTCAACTCCTGTTTGACAGATGGTAATAGCTTCAAAGCTGGAGAAATCAAAACAGGTCTCAAGCATATAAAATGTTGCTCTGATTGTTTCATCCCTAAGTCTTGCCGACTATAAATATCTCCATCACATATGGTTACTTTATGCCAAGAGGCAATGGTTGACTTGAATGACTAATACACTAGATTTTTTGAGGGGGGAGAAGTGAGGAGGGATGCCATAGAATATAGGAATCTTAGTTGTAATGTGCTGCCCTTCCTTGGTCTAGATTCTTTAGATCTGGTCTAGGTGAAATTCTAAAGTTTGTAAATCACATTGTAAATCACATGTAGGATTTTGGAACTTTATGAAACACTGAGGTTCTCTGAACCTTGCTGGATAATTGGTCATCTACATTCTGCTTGTAGACCTCCAATGATGTTGACTTGATGAGTTCTAGAAGTCCATTCTAATTTGGGGTATCTCTGATTAGGAGGAAACTTTTCCTTATATTAAGAATTAATTCGTTCCTTTTAAACTTCCCCCACTATGCTAAATTCTGCCCTCTGGGGGCCAGTAAAGCAAGAAAACCTAATCTCTGTTCCACAGGCTATACATGTGCATGCGTGTTTTTGTACACATACACATATACACATAAGTATATGCATACATATGTATTTGTGTGCATATATATATATATATATATGATGTGTGTGTGCTTGTGTGTAGTTTTAAATGGCTATTTTTTCCCCAAGAGAATGAATCAAGTAAAACAGTATGATTCATTTTAAATGGGATCACTTGAGTATATATATTCCTGGTTAACATCTTTATACCCCTATAATTTATAGAGTTTTTATTTAGCTCAAGTCAAGATGATTTGAGATCTTATTTTAATGTTTAATATCAGAATGGGTTCCTATTTTTATGATATAATCAGGAACAAAACTGTGGAAACCCTTATTCATATTTAAAAACCATGCATTAATGTCACACAATTCTAACTTTAATGTAGTGTCAGAGATAGGTTCTCCAAAGTTTGTGATAGGAATAATTTCCCTTATTCTTTTTCAGTTCATGTGGCTGGTGGGAAACATCTCTGTAGACTCCAGTTCTGTTTCAGCAATTCAATATGCATTTATTAAGGACTTGGATTATGCAAGACTCAATGGCTTCAGCTCCTGTGAGTCACCCACCTATTCAGTAAACTTCAGTGGGTCCCTGTAATCACCAGGACCAGATATAAATTACTCTATTTGGCTTTTAAAACTCTTAAAAACCTTCCCTCCTATTTTTTCAGTCTTCTTTTATCTTATCCCATTCCTCTACAGACAAGCACTCTGTTTTCCACTGGCAATTTCTCCTTGTTCTTCCTTACACATAACATACAAACTCTAGACTGCAGGCATTTTCTCTAGCTATTTTTCATACCTGAAATACTCTCCAATCTCATTGCTGTTTTCTTATTCCTTTGGCTTTCTCAGGTTACAGATACAAATTCCATCTTATACAGGAAAGCTTTCCTGATCACCCTTTTGCAGGTGACTTCCTTCTATTATCTCCAATTTATCCCGTACCTACTTGTAACCTGTTGTCTCCCCCATTAAACTGTGAGCTTCTTGAGAGCAGGGACTGTCTTTTGCCTTTCTTGGTCTCTCCAGCACTCACAATAATGTCTGGTGCATGGTAGGCACCAAATAAATGCTTATTCAATATTGACTGAGTGACTAAATGAGGACTTTTCCAATCTCCCCTGCTGCTAAGATTTCCCATCACCCCAAACTACCTGGTATTTACTTTACCCCTATTCTGAATCTATCTTAATGCATCCATGTTGGTTTCATTGACAGCATGTAAAGTCCTTGAAGACAACAACTATTCTTTTTATCTTTGTGTTCTCAGTTATTAAGATAATAGCCAGTGAATAGTGAGTGAGCAGGTTCTCATCACATGCTTTTTGACTGAGTGGGCTTGAGACTAAAGGTAAAAGGTCTCTTCTCTCATTCAATTTACTAAGGGATAGGATAAAGTCATAGATACAGAAGTAAAAAATAAAACAACAGAACTTCAAGAGATGAGAAAAATAACAACCGGGTGCAACGGGAAAGGCCTTGAATAAATTGATGAACAATGTTTCATATAATTGTCAATATTAAATATAATTGCTCTGTCGATGGCAGTTATTTTGCAGAAGTGGTAGTGGCAATGGGGAAATTGAGCCAGACAGTCATAGGAAATTCTCTCCTCAATAATGGATGGAAAAGTCAGTAGGAAAGCAGGGATGGTAATGTAGGAGAACAGTTCTATTCACAGGGTTCTTGGGCTGACCTGACCATTAGAGCTCATTAGTCTTCACTTGGTGGTAGTAGTGGCTATGATGGCCACAAAGGATCTTGTATAGGAGATAACACCTAAGCAATTCTTTGAATGAGGATAGATAGGAGAGAGGGAGAAATGTAATTTAGATTTGGGAGACCAGATGTGCAAAAATATAGAGAAAGAAGATGACCTCTTACATATGGGGAATAGATAAGAATTCTGATTACTGGAAAAGAGACTTCATAAAGGTAAGAAATGTAAAAAATACTGGGAAGATTGGTTAGAGACATATTATTGAAGACTTTAAATGCTAGGCCAAGGGTTTCTTTATTTTTGTTTTTAACAAATTTATCCTAGAGGCATTTAGAAGACACTAAATAGAATTGAGTAGGGAAGAGAAAGTACCCACATCAATTGTGTGACTGAAAGATACCCCAAGTTCAAGAAATACTTTGCATAAGCATTGGTTCATCATCAAAAAGCAATTTTTAAGCATTTACTAGCCCCCATTTATTATCTATTTACATCACCAACAAGCAATTGTCAAGCATTTACTATGCTGCTATCATAGCAAAATTATGGTACCTATGCTCTAGGAGTACACATTCGAAAGAGAAACTCGCAGTCTTTCTTCAATGTGTTTTAATCAGACCAACCACAGAACAAAATATTTCAAAGCAAAAGATCTCATATTCAATATTTCCCTAATAACTTAATCTCTTATTTGGTAACTCAAATATTATAACTGTATCTCTGATCTCATTGTGAAGATTCAGTGCATATCACGACCCATCTATTCTTGCCCATTCAACATTCCTATACAACTTTGATCCATGTTCTCCCATTAGCTTGCCCATGTGCTCCACCTCCTTCTATAGTTTGTCTTGATACTATGAGGTTACCAGTAGGGCACAAGGTCTCTCTGTCTGTTATTCCTTGCCTCTGCCACTAGGTCATCTTTATTTATTATTTATCCATTTCTTTTAAAAATATTCTTCATCATTTACATCTTTCATAATTACTTTTTGAGAATTATAGTCTACTCACATCAACCATGCTGCTTTTCATTGCCCTATTTATGATACTCACTTGAGACTGTAGTGTTCAACACTGGCAGAATATTGGCACTTAAAAATATGGATTTCAGGGGAAAACTTAGGGACCTTAAACAAACAAACAAAAACACTTCATAGCTTCCCAGAAACAAAAAAAATCACTTGCCATTCTTTTCCAGCTGTTGGTCCAGTGTATTGTCCAATTGCTCTCCCTCCAAGTTATATACTATTTATGGAGGAGCTCTATAGGATATCCATCTAACTTATCACAGTCTAGAAATAAATATTGTTCATTCCTCGTTTTTTCTTGTGTGGATTGTTAACCCAAAATATTTTGAGTGGTTATGGATTTTCACTCATAAATCTCTGGAGTTAAACAGTACAGCAAAATAAATTACAAGAAAGATTCGCTTTGTGTATATGGGATAATAATTCAGAAACAGCCAGGTCACCACCATACCATAGGGGGAAAGGAAGCACTATCACTGGATGTACTGTAATGGTAATGTAATTTGAATTTGAAGATCCCTTTGTGTTGGCAAAAGTAGCAGGTACTTAGCACTTAGTAACTGATCAAGCCTCTGTTGGGGAAACAGAAGGTATGAACTCATGTCTCCTGTTCCTGACATAACAGGAAGGGGTTGGCTGAAACAGAAAGATAATGCTGTGTGTTTCTAAGGAAAAGCCAAAGGAAGGGACAGTCAGAATTTCTTAGGACCAGGATTGGAGGCAGAGAAGCTACAGAAGAGAAATGAGAATTGAGAACTGAGTCAGAATTTCCTGAGAACTTGTGGTGGTGGAGCTTCTTCTGAAGAGGAGCCCCGGAGGCTGAAGAGGACCCCAGGACCACTCCCCTGCCCCCCAAGGCTGGATAAGGTGGTTCTAATTTTTTTTGAATGACCTGCAGAAGACTGAGGAAACACAACAAGGATGCAGAGACTTTGTCTGTTTGTGGCTTTGTTGAGTCTTGAATTCCCGGAACAGAAATTGTGAAGGATTTGAAATGGACTGGACCTTGTGAACTTCAGCATGGAGCAGGACCTACCCAAAGAGCTGGACAAGGAACTGGGAGCTGTCTGCCTTTGAATCCAGGAGACTGATTGGTAGATTCAGGTAGGAGTTGCCTGCCTCAGGTCAAGATGAGAAGACCTCTCCTTGGGTACTGAGTAGTGATGAAATTGTACTTTGCTAGTGACCTAGGAGTGGAGAGTCTGTGTATTTTCTAATGATTGTACTTAGCAATTGATGGCTGAATAAGTGGCTGATTGAGTTAACTTAGTGTACCCCACTAGTTGAAGACTTTGACTATTGTACTTTGAGATGATTCTTCTTTCTTCAAAACTTTGTGGTCACTATGGGGGAAACTATGCGGCCATTTTAAGGATAAGCTGTTGTGAATATTGTGATTTTCTGTGATAAGTTGTGATATTGTGAATGCTGTACCTTGATTTTCTGTGAATGTTTTGCTTTGATTTGTTACTGAATAAATAGAGTGTTCTCTATACTGTGTAATCACAATCCTAAAAGCTGTTCACAGTAGCATTCTTCTGGAAAGCTGCTCATGTGTCACATGTACACATGGGTCCTTGACAAATGGCTTCTCCACAGACCTGATATATGGTCATTGAATTTCCATAAATAAATATTTTTTAAGCATAGAATGACTCAGTAGATAAATAATTGACCACAAAATCAGGAAGATTGGTTTGCAAATTCTACCTCTTTCACAAAATGACTGAATGACCCTGACAAGTCATTTAAGCCTTTAATGGCCCAGTTACATTTGAAAAGCTAGACATTTGAGGATGAGTACCTATTTTCATTGGCAGAGGAAATAATAGTATTATGGAGAGAGTACAGGTTTTCAAGTCAGGAAATCATGGGGACAAGGGCCCATCAGAGCACCCTATCTGCTGTGTGATCCTCAGGATTTCAGTTCCTGATTTAGAAAGTTAAATGATTGCACTACCTCTCACACGTCCCTTCTAGACCTAAATCTATGATCTTATGAATTTCTTATTCCTTTATTAAGACCTCCCAATGCTGAAGGCATCACAGGCCTAGGTTTTGTTTCTTGGTTTGTGTGTTTATTTTTTAATATTAAATCTTTGTAATACTATTATCTTAAAAGAAATAGTTCACTGTCTTAATGTCTTTCTCTCAGAATGAGCTAATTAAACTGGGCCTTGACCAATCATCTTGACTCATGTCTTGCCCTGGACTCTGATGACTCTGGAGAAGACAGTGAGTCTAATGTCTTTGTGCAATTCTGCCTCACTTCAATCTAATTCACTCATAAGTCAAGTCATCACCTTCGTGATGTCATTGGTCTTCAAGAATAAAGCACAAAGAACAATAACAACAGCTGATGAGATGAACTTCAATCATGAATAGAGCCCTTTAGAAGGAAATATAGAGTGTAGAAGTCATAAATAGCATCAGAGATTTAAAGGCAAAAAGGAGCTTCAAGGTTATCATGTCTAACCCCTTCATTTTAGGAATGAAGAAACTGAAGCACAGAGGGTAAGTGACTTGTCCAGATCTCACAGCTAGTATGTGTCAGAGGCATGATTTGAACCAAAGTATTCTTGATTCCAAGTCTATTATTCCCTCCACGATTCCATGCTGCCTCTACAAGTTTTTGTAGAAGGGGGAAAGTGAATTGGGAAAACCAGAAGCATGCCAGCTGAAAGGTCCAAAGTGGAAAGCATCAGGTAGCTTGATGGGGAGGAAGGAGAGAAGATGGAGAGGGAGGAACTTGGAAAGGGTAACACCAAAACAAAGGGCAATTGGGAATGAGAGAAACAGAAGCACAGAGCCTCCCTAGGTCAGCCCTGAGCAGGGACCATATGCAAATGCTTGTTTTTATTGTGTGTATAAAAAGCAATGCTTGTACATATTTCTTTATTTTCCAGGCATTGTTGTATAATAGAACCCCACAAACTTGGAAGACTCAGTGCTTCTAATGTTTGGAGACTTATGTAACCATTTGTTATCTATTCTGAGAATAATTATGAAGATGTACTTTTGCTTTTGATGGTAGAAAGATTTCACAGACTAAAAATATACACCCTGGTTGAATTTGGCAAGCATATTCTAGTACATATTTGTTAGATGCTCAGAAATACCAGTGGTCTCTCTAATTCCTTATTGGAGTTACAACCAGACCCTTCTAATTCAGAATAAGTCAGTTGAAATCTAAGTCTGAATTGCTGAACATTTTAAGAGATATTTATCATTTTCTATATGAATATAATAGCACCCACTATGTTCAAGGAACTGGAGATAAAGAGATAAAATAAAACATAGACTGTACTCTGAGAGATTTTACAATATAGCAATTTTGATGAATATGTGCATGTTTATATGTTGGGAGGGGGGGTGCTGTGTATATAAATGCCTAATATTTGACAATATTGCCAAGTCAAAGCCCAATTAGTCTCCTTTAATGAGCAGATAAAAATTATATTTAATTAGCCTGTTAATCACTGGTATAGAAGCTGCTAGCTTGCTGTTAAAATAATTTTAAATCTTATTTCAATCATCAAGTATATGAGCATTAGTATGATGCGCCCATGAAATACCAGGTGCCAGTAAACAAACTTTCCTAAGACAGACTAGCTCCTTTGCAATCATGTTTATGCTGCAACTTTGATTTAGCAGGTCCTTTAATGGATTTTATTAATATTATATTATATATTTATATTTTATTAATATTATATTATGATATAATATTAATTATAATAATATTATAATGGTTTCTTCAGTAAAATATGATGGTTCCTTGCCATTAGGAAATGACCCTAAACTCCCCACAGCCATGCTACAGAACTTACAGAGTTGAAAGTATTTGAAGTAATTGTCCAACCTGATGCTATGTGCTTTTTATACAAGGACCAGCATAGCTAAATATAGAGAGTCCCATCATCAGTTAATATCCAGATGATTATTTTTAAACCAAACATAACTCATGAAATATTGTATTTGAGATTGATACACATGGGAATCAAGGGTAATAAGAATCTATTCATTTATTTTCCATTGTATTTTTGAATAATTCTAGCAGCTTCTTGGTTTTTCTGTCATAACTGATCTTGACCATAATCATATCTTTGATAGTAAAGTATAAAATTGGTGCAGCATTCTATATATTTATACCTATATCTATATCTATATACACAAACATATACATATATCACAATAATCACAAATGTTACATATTATATGTATGTGTGTATACATATATATATATATATATACATATATATATATATATATAGTTACTTTTCCTTTGCAAGCTGTAGGGTTGTTTGCCCCATAACCATTACTATGGGGCAATTATTAACTTGACTGTCACTATAATCACTATAAGATCTTTGTCCAATAACTGCTGGAGGAACTGAGCTATTGTTATATTGATACAGTCATTACAAGTAAGACTAGACTATAAGTGAGACTCTCTTAGATAGAGAAATACAGAAATTAAACTGCTTTAAGATAGAGAAATAAAATTCATTTTGTAGAGTCAAAGACAATGAGAAACCTATTTCATGGGTCATCTTACTACTTGAACAGACATAAGGGAACAACTTACTAGGAAGGTCATGGAAATTAATAAAAAATTAATTAAGAAATTATAAGACTGCCTATTGCCATTGGATGAAAGAAGGGAGTAAAATCTTTGAAAAATTTTGCCTGATCTTCTAAATTTGGGCTTCATATAAGAAAAAAAATATAATAATTAGAGCCATCCAAAGGTGAAATTGGCTGCCATGAACCATTATGAGTTCTTTACTCTATTGAGGACTTCACACAAAGGGTGGCTAACTAAACACTTGATGGCTATGTGGAAGAGGATTCTTTCTCAGATATCATATAACCTAGAGATTTTCTCTGTCGCCCCTTCCAACTTTTAGATTGTGCGATTCTGGATGAAATTCTATGATATCTTGTTTTAGTTCAAAAGTAAACAAAGAAGGAGAAAAAAAATTGGGCTAATAATGATGGCTTTGGAGCAAGATATGAAAGAAGTCAAAGATTGATACACTCTTCATGACTCTCACACCTGTATGTCAAGAATGTTTGCTTTTGTGTGTTTGGGTTTTTTAGAGGTAAGCTTCTTAATGTTAATTGTGCCATGGGCTTCTTCGGCAGTCTGATTAACCCTATGAATTCCTTCTCAGGATAATATTTTCAATGCATAAAGTACATTATGAAAGAAACCAACTATTAGTGAAAATAAAAATGTACTTTCTCCTATCCAATTTCATGGACCACCTGGAATTCCAAAGACACCCCAAAAGAAGAAATTGAATATGACTGAAGAGATAGTAAGAGGTCAGTTAGAAATGTAGACTTGATCTTTGGCCATTTGTCTGTAGTCAGCTGAACCAGCCAGAGAAAATATCTAAGTTGGGAAAGCTAACAAAAAGAACACAGTGCTATGTGTAATTACAACTCCTACCCACATTGATTAAATTAAAAAAAAGAGAAAAAAGTACAGATGAAGATTGAGATAATTACCATTTCCTATTAAAAAGGAATTGTAAAATGAGGGGAAAGAGCAAAGAAAGAGCAGCTAGAATGATACAGTTCTCCTGTCTTTGGGGCAGTGGAAAAGAGAGAGGAACAGAGAAGAAGATCTCAGAAACTGGAAGCAAAAAATTGGAAGGCTTCCTCTGTTCTTCGGTTTTGTGCCATTGGAGGGGGATGGTGACAATGAGAGCCCATTTAATAATGGAAGGAGAGCATAAACTGGGGAAGGGCTGACTCTCCATTAATGGAGTACGGGTGGATACAGTTATCTTCATCTACTTACAACCTTAGACTTTCCTTCTCTACTCCAAGATTGCAAAATTTGGAGAAATTAGGTCCCAGATTTAAGAGTTAAAGTCCAAGATGATGGATGGGGAAATTTGGCAACCCTGGCCCTACAGTCAGTTTATAGTGTGACTTTGACCTTATCATCATATCTCAATTTTGGTCATCCACACAATCCATATTTTAAATAATATCAGTATCATGTTTCAGAATCAATCACAGGAAGATTAGGAATAGTAATGTGAATTTCTAAAATGCTTCCAGATCTGCCAAGATTTTAAATTGGTACTGAATTTGAATTGAGCTCTCCTGAGTTAAGAATGAACAAAGTGGAATAAGAAAAACTCAGTAATTATACGAAGAATTTACTAGCCAAGCAACAAAACATCAACCAAGCCATACTTGACATAGTTATCATTTTGGGATGGCTAAGTTTAGCGAATTGGTCCTCCAAAAAGGTACACTGCTGTTGCTGATCTAAATATTGGCATGCCATGTGGGGAAGAAAAAAAAATGATAAAGCTAGTACTCTACTCAGTAAAACTGCAAATGATGAACTATTTACATGTTTTGTGGGAGGTTGAGTCTTTTCCCAATGAGAGGAAATGGTATTTAAAGTAATAAATATATTTTTTTATCCTTTCAGCATGTTGTAGCAGTGTTGTATAATGGAAAGAATACTGTACGCTGACTCAGTCATTTAGTAGTTATGTTTTCTTAGGTGAGTTTAACTTCTCCGGGCCTTTTTTTTTACTTATCTTTTTTTTCCCTTGGGAAAGATAATTTCTAAGGTCTCTTACAATTTCAAAATTGTGTAATTCCTTTCCAACTGGCAGATAAGGTCAACAATTTCATTGGTAAAATACTATGGTAGAAGATATTGAAAGATTAGAACATCAGGAGACACCTAGGTGAGGCACTGGGCCAGAGCACTGGGCTTGATGTAAGGAAGACCTGAATTCAGATCCTGACTCTACTTACTGACTACACTGTGGTCCTGAACAAGTCTTTTAACCTCTCTTAGACTTAGTTTTCTCATCTTTAAAGTGGGGGTAGCAGTAGTGCCTTCCTCACAAAAATTAATGATATAACATATTACAGTGCTTTGCAAACCTCACAAAACCACATCATTGCTAATTGTTAATGTTGTTGTTTACTTCACAAAATAGCCAAAATTGGTTTAGGGGGGAAATGGTCCTTGAGAGATTTTGGCACAAAACCTAGCTAAGCCCGATTATTCAATCATCCTTTATGGATGAAGTGGGAATGTGAACAACAAATGTGAAATTGAATAGATTTGCCCACATTTTGGTAGTAATATGTTCTCATTGGTGGCAGCCGTATAACCACCATGTTTAGGCTCTGTTGCTTCAATATGTGGTATCCTGTGTAAGGAATGCAAAGTCATTTCAGGTGAAATGTGGAAGGTTATGCTGATTACCAGAAGGGATCAGAAAGTAACTAGTAGCCTTAGGTTGGCAATTCTATTGAGTGTAGAAGGGAACCAAGATAAGGCCCAAGTAAAGAAAGACTGCTTTTCAGGCATAGGAAACCCTGTGTAAGAACATGAAGGTAAGCAATCTGATGTAATTTATGGGGAATTGCAAGTAGACCAGCTTGACTAGAGGATAAAATGTATAAGAAGTAATATGAAATTGGTCTACAAAGATAGGTCAGAACTATTCAGGCAAAGAAGAGTTAATTGACTTGTCCAGGGTCGTAGGTGTCTGAGGCTGGATTTGAACTCACGTCTTCCTGAGTGCAGGTCTTACGACTCTTTTCACTCTACCATCTAGTTGCCTAGGTGTAATGGATTTGGAGCCATAGGACCTAGATTCAGGTCTTGGCTCAGCCTTCTAGTACCTGCATGACTTTGGGTAAGTCATATGTCACTTAACCAAAATTAAGGGTATTTAATTAGATAACTTCTCCTTTACTTCCAGCCCAAAATATTTGATGTGATGGTCTATTTTTTCTGAAATAAGCACTGCATTATGTGAGTACCTAGATGTATACTTGTATACCAGAAAAGCAAACAAGATTATTTTTCTGGAATCTGCACAATATTTTCTATTATCCTAAATAGTTGATGCCATGAAAACATATATCATTCAAACTGTTACTCTCTCAGTGATATTATATGATTGTAAATCATTGAACACTGTGATCTCAGGAGAATCAAAATACCTGATAATCTAAAGAGGAAAATGTGGGACCCTTGAAGTATGTAGAATGTACAAAAGAAGAGAAGACAGGAGAAAGGAGAAGAGATGAGAGAGGAGAAAAGGGGAGGAGGAGAAAAGGGGAGGAGGAGAGGGGAGGGGGAATAATAAAGGAGGGGAAAGGAGAGGAGAGGAAGAATAACATGATATGAAAATGAGATATGACATAAAAGACTTTGTAGGAACAAGGAGAAGTGAGTCATGTGGCAATAATGAGAATGAGCAGATATCTAGCCTCAGACTCTGTCATCCTCAAGAACAAGAAGACATCTACCATGTTGAGCAGCTCCTCTATGCAAAATTTATAGGAATAATCTGTCCCATCCTAAAAGCATTTACTAAGTGACTACTGCATACAAGGCACTAGACTAAATGCTGGAGACAAAAAGAAAAAACAGAGCAAGAGTCTCTGTCCCCTAAGAGTTTGCATTCTCCCAGGAGTGGTGGGGGTCAAGTGGGAAGATGGAGTCCAAGACATATTTTCAGAGGATACAATATTCCACGAATAAAATATATACACAGAAATTTGAAGGAGAGAATATACGATCAATGCAGTCAGGAGAGGTTTTCTTGTAGGAGATGGAATGTAAACTGAGCCTTAAAGAAGTTAGAGATTCTAAGAGGTAGAAGTAGAAGTGAGAGAGCTATCCTCTAGACATGGATGGTAGCTAATGCAAAGACTGAGATGCAGAAAATATAATTATCAAGTTCAAGAAATGGCAAATAGGCCATTTTGGCTGGAACACAGAGTCTATGGACATTTGTTTGTGAAGGGCTTTAAAAGCCAAGATTTGGGTGGGGAGAGGGGCTGTATTTTATCTTCGAAGTAATAGTAATATAGTAAAGCTTGTTTAATAAAGGTTTGCCATGGTAAGTGCTTTTGTGCTTTAGAATAAGAACCTAAAAGATCAAATGCAAAGAAGAGCTTGGAATCCTCACTGATAAAATAACCTTCCACACGACTAGATTTAGATATGTAGTGAAAGCAGACATCCATTAAAACAATACCAATGTGATTTCACCTCAGCTCATTCCAGATCATTCCTCCTTCTTTACTCATCTGTCCCCATAAAACTCTACCAAAACAACAAATGCACTGAAAAACAAAACATCACAGAACTTTAATTGGATGTCAACATGATAGATTACAGGGAGATATATAACTTCAACATCTCCTTTCTCTCCCTCAAATCTTTATCTCCCTCCTCTTTTCTACCAGAAATTATATAAAGAGTAAAACGGGTCTGTGATCTCAGCAATATGATAATTCCATCCTATGATACAGTAATCCATCCATGCCCACCCTTCCTCTGGGGGGCAGTGTGATAAAGTAGACAACAGACTGTATACTAACTTGCAGGACCAAATTTCAGACCCAGGCTAGTTACTTACTTATTAGCTGGGTTTCTTCAGGCAAATCACTAAAGCATATCGGGGTTTCAATGACCTTTCTATTTTATTTTTAAATCAGTGGAATAAAAGTGGGGGGGGGGGGGCTTAAGGAGGGAGCTGGATAGCACAGTGAAGAGTTCCTGACCTGGAGTCAGGAAGACTCATCGTCCTGAGTTCAAATGCAGCCTCACATACTTATTAGCTCTGTGACCCCTGGACAAGTCACTTAACTCCATTTGTCTGGGGTCCTCATCTATAGAATGGGTTGGTGAAGGAAATGGCAAACCACTCCAGTATCTTTGCAAAGAAAACCCCAAATGGAGTCTTGAAGAGTTGGACATGACTGAAAAATTACTAAATTACAACAAACAAACAAAAAGTGGCAGGGAAAGAAAATTGATCTATGTGTTGTTGTTTAATACTAAGGGTTGCAAGGTTGCATTCGTTTTCAAATGGAGTCATTGTAATATTAGTTCTACTTAGCTATTTTACCTTGTTACAATAAAACTTACATGAAACAAAAATAATCTGTTAATATATACTGTAAAAGAGCATCTACCATGGTAGATAGAATACTGGGCCTGAAGTCAGGAAAACTTATCTTCCCAAGTTCAAATCTGGCCTTAGACACTGAGGAGCAAGTTGCTTAACCCCATTTGCCTCTGTTTCCTCATCTGTAAAACAGGCTAGAAAAGGAAATGGAAAACCACTCCAGTATCTTTGCTAAGGAAGCCCCAAATGGAGTTTTGAAAAGCTGGACACAACTGAGAAAAAAAACTGACCAATAATGTAAAAAACAAGGGGCAGCTAGGTGGTGCAGTGAATAGAACATCAGCTCTGGAGTCAGGAGGACCCGAAGTCAAATACAGCCTCCAACACTTGAAACAAAAAAACTAGCCATGTGACCTTGGGCAAATCACTTAACACCAATTGCCGTCCAAGAAGCAAATAATAATAATAATGTAAAAACAAAAAACATCAATAATAATAGACACCAAAAAAATAATTAATAAATAATTAAAATATAGTTGAAGCAAGGAACCTTAAGAGTTCTGAGTCTATGATACTGTGTCTCAGACCTATCCACAGGGAGGTTTACAAGAGGGGAGAATTCCCAGCATCCTCATCTGCTCCTTGTTCCATAGCAAGGATACCAAGAAATAATAAGCCTATCCATTGGTTAGCCTTTAATCTTGCCACATGACGAATTCATGGTCTTTTTGCCAACTCCTGTATTTCTTTAAGCACTTTTTAATGTGAGTTCTTTCTAACTTTTCTGTTTCTGGTGTGTCTTTTCTTGTTCACATCCCTCTCGTGCCTCTCTATTGCACTCTTGGCAATACTCTTTTTCAGTTTTATGAGACCATAGTGTTCCATGAGTAGTATCCCTGAAATAAATCCAATAAACAATCTGTATTAAAAAGGTAAGCCTTTGTCTGCAGGGGAAGCTTGGATTTATTTTAAAAAATTGAATTTCAAAAAAAAAAGGTAACTATCCAGGAGATGGAACATGCTTGTGCTTCTCTGATTTCTGCATAAGAGAGACTTGTTAGATATCATTGTGTGTTCATTGATTTAATAGACATGTACAGATAAGAGTTACATAAAAAGTAAATACTTCTAAAACCAGTGTTCTCATTAGCCTAGAGAACTCCTGGATGAGGAACTCCATCTATCAATGTGGTATGGCACCTTCTCTACAATTTAAAGGTTTCTAGAATTGCCTTGAGTGCTGATAGGTTAAGCGATTTGCCAAGGTCATGGTTAATCTGGGTCACAAACAGGGCTTGAGTCCATGTCCTCCTCGTTCTGAGGCTGGTTTTCTCTCTGGTATGCCATTCTGCATAATGAATCTGAATTCAGTCCTTCAAACTTATTTTCATACTTTGGAAGATTTTTTTCTGCCTTACCACTACCTTTAAAGCCCTAAAATGTCATTTTAAAAAATTGTCCAGGTTCTTTGACTGAAACAAAGAGTTGAAACACTGAGAAATGAACCATTCAGGTCTGTTCTCCAATGCATTCAGCATCATTGTGAATGACATTATGATGAAAATAATAACAACTAATTATATAGCATTTTATGGGCATCTAGGTGACACAGTGGATAGAGTGCCAGACCTGGAGTCAGGAAGTCCTGAGTTCAAATATGGCCTCAGACACTTCCTAGCTGTGTGACTTTGGGTAAGTCATTCAACTTTGTTTCCCTCAGTTTCCTCATCCATAAAATGAACAGGAGAATCAAATGGCTAATCACTCTAATGTCTTTGCCAAGAAAACCCCAAATGCATTCAGGAAGAGTCATATATGAATGAAACAAGTGAAAAATAATAATATACCATGATAACCTATGTTAATAGTTAACATTTCCATAGTACATAATTTAATAGTAATAGTACCTAACATTTCTATGGTACTTTGAGGTTTCCAAAGCATCTTACATATCTACCACTTGATTGATTTCCACAACAACCCTGCGAGATGGATGTTCTTATTATCTTCATTTTGCAGATCATGAAAGTGAGTCTGAGAAATGTTAAGTCACTTGCTCACAGAGAGGAGAATCTGAGACAAGATTTGAGCTCAGGTCTTCCTGACTCCAACTCTAGCACTCTCTTGAAGGCTCACCTAGCTGCCTTGTCCCTCTACTTTATAAAGTTGGGATTTCTCCTTTGCTTCCCCTTCCCATGGCATGCGATGTGATTTGATCTGACATATGATATTAAAGTAGGCAAAGAGTGAATGCAGATTTATGCTCCCAGTTTTTCCCTTCATCTCTTCCATTCATCAGGACCCAGGGTGCCAGCTGCTACTGTGTACAAATTGGTGAAATATGAGTCAGGTGGAAGACAACTCCTAAAAGTTTCAACACATGTGGCACAACCATTTTATTTCAACAACAAAGATAATTAACTCTGCCCATTCCCAAATGTCTGATGGTCATAATTATAATAGGAAAAGGCTTGTTTCACAATCCAAGCATGGCTATTTTTTCAAAGATAGGGTTTATTTGTATCTTTTAAAAATTCTCTATAGCAACTACCAGACACCTCAATTCAATATCTATGTCTTTTAAAAATTCTCTATAGCAACTACCAGACACCTCAGTTCAGCCATTAAATGCCTACTATGTGCAAGCAACTGTACAATACCTTGGCTTACAAAAAAAAATAGCTCTAAAGAGCAAGGAGTTTCACTTCTGCTCACAAGGTACATCAAATGTAGACATATGTAAGTAAATGCTCATTTGAGGAGGTAGAGGATGCTAAGAACTGAGTTCAGGTAGGTGACAAGTGAAAACTTAAAGATTAGAATTCTGAAAGGTAGTGATTAGAAAGATATGTATTTCAAGCAAGGGAGACGGCTTGTGCAAATGTTTGGAGGTGGGAGAATAAATGTTGGCTATGGAGAATAACTATAAAAAAGCAACCAGAAAGAGTACAGGATTTATAGTCAGAGGACCCCAGTTCAAAATCTCACCTCTATCATGAAGTGCACAAGACACATTGGACAAGTCACCCTCCCTGCTTCTCAGTTGTCTTCAACTAAAAAATGTATTAGATGGCCTCTGACATCCCTTCCAACTGCATATCTGAGATCCCATTCCTAGAACAATATCTTAGGCTCTTTACTTCTTAAGGATTGTGCCTGAAAAGTGACTGTATTCCTTAATCTCTTACATTGATGTGTCTTAGAAATTGTTTAAGTTTCTTTGCCCATATTCGTGTGTGCAAATAGATTCCAAATGGAATAGGAGAATTATGGAAAGGGGGGGGGTGTAATAACAGCCAGCTCTGAGGTAATACTTTAAGTTACCCAGAGGAATTGACATATATGTCTTATCTGAGTTTGACAAAAGCACCGGGGATATGATCACCTCTATTTTCTGAAAGAGAAGGAACCCCAAAATTAAAGATATCAAGTAATTTACCTGGGTCACAGGCATAGTAAACTGAGGAAGCAGAATTCAAACCCAGGAATCTCCTGGCATCCATAGCAATGGATGGTCAGCAGTATGAAGGACAAGAATTGGGGAGTTTGAAGCCAAAATAGCTGAAGAGGATGGCATGGTTGAGTCAGAGACAAGCACTATAATTAGTATTGTGTGGAGGATACCATATGATCCATGATAGACCCAACTTTGGAGATTAATGCACTATATTCCTCACTGCTGCTTCTGACTTCATTTGGTTCACCTAGGCTAAATAGCAGGAAACAAAGAATGCATGTTGAGGTTGGGGGTGGGAGGCAGGGCTGGAGCCCTGATTGTGTCAGGGAGCCAGGCTGCCATGAAAATGAGACATGAAATCTTCTTCTACTTTCAGAGTACTAAAACCCCTCCATAGGGCAACAAGTCCACCAGTGGTTGCAGGGAAAGGCCAGTGGGCTGAATTTTCACAAAAGAGCAATGTACTTGACTTCCACAAAGAGGGAAGACAGTCAATGCTGACCTGTTTAGAGATATAAGAAACCAAAGAAAACTCCAGAAGAGAATGATAAATGGGTAGAAGGAATGGGGAGAGAGAAACTAATGGTTAAAAAAAAGAATGGTTTAATTAATAAACGAACAAGCAAATATTTTAACACTTTCCCCAGTGAAGCTAATGAGTATTCATCCCATTTCTCAGATCTGTATTCAGATGTCAGTGATATTTGTTGAGTGGTTTCTAAGTGCTGAGGATAAAGTGAAGACAAAAGTGGTCCCTGCTTTCAGGGAGCTCCCAGTCTAATGAAAAAGATGACATGTAAACAACTCTATACTAACTATGTGTGTGTGTGTGTGTGTGTGTGTGTGTGTGCGTGTGACGAATTGGAGACAATATCAGAAGGAAAGCACGAACATTTTAGGGGTCAGAAAAGGTTCCTTGTGAAAAATGGGATTTCAGAATACTTGCCTTCCATCTCTTGACCTCTTCAAATCTCTAGCCACCTTCAAAGGCCACCTCCTATAATAAAGATCTTCCTGATGTCACTCTTATTCAGTTCCTTCCCCAATTATCTAGCTCTTTTTTTTTTTTTGGTATATGTTTATATGTGTCCATACTATTTCAGATGATAAAATATAAACTCCTTGAGGGCAGGGTCTATTTTGTGTTTATGTTTGTATTTGTAGCACTTAGAGAATTGCTTGGCATATAATTGGCACTTAATGTTTACGTATCCATTTTATTTACATTGCCTCATGCTACAACTATGAGGAAGCTGCCCTTTGAAGGTCACTTCTACAAGATGCCTCTCTTTAATAATATGATCTGAGAATTCCATCCATACATGTTGGCCCTTGCCCCTCCCTCCCCTCCCCTCCTCCTCTTATCGTAAGCATTTCCTATCTCTGTACCCTGGGTTTTCTGTAAAGCAGATGGTGGTAGAAATCTTCATCTAGCGCAAAGCTGGTTCCCTCAGCAGCCTTCCCTTAAGGAATGCTTCAAAAACACCCACAGATTTGTTTTGAATTTTCAGAAGCAGACCCTGGGATTGGATCCTAAGAAACCGTTACCTCGCCTAGTGTGTTTCCTTGGAAGGGAAAATCATTATTCATTTTCTGGAAAGTGAAGCCAACTTGCCTATATGTGTATGGCTGTATGTGTGGGTGGAGGGAGGAGTTTTAACAATCAATAGAGCACTTAGGTGATTGAAATGTTTCATTTAAAGTCAGATATGCGGTGTTTGAGTCTAAAACAAAATTAAAAATAAAATGTAATAAAGTCATATATGAGGTTCCTGGCTCAGTCCTAGGCAATGTTACAAGCTCTCAATTGCCTCCCCAGCCCCCTTAGTCAGAAGACAGACCTCTATGGCAAAGCTGTTCAAATCAATAGAGCTTGCTGATTAGGACTTGGAATGGCTAACTGTACTATTGAGGATGGTATGCCCTGAGGCATTGGTCTAAATGACCCTGTTGATCATAGAAAAGAAAATTGGGTTAGAAATCTTTCTGAAATTGCATTTATACTTCCTATCCCAATGGGAAGAAGCAGTCAAAAGAGGAAGGCATAAAAAGTCATCTCTGGGTTTTTATTATCTTAGATATCATATCTTCTGCTGATCGATTCTGAATGGAGGCACCTTAGGTGCATAGGCCACGTGGGCATAGATAGGTTATGTGATCTGCATCCTTGAAGGGCATGTACACACCTGTGAGATCACAGATCTCTAAATTCTTTGAAGCACTGAATGTCACTGATAGACATTTTGTTTTAAACTAGGGTTGACCAGAATTAGGGCAGGTGAGAAGCTAATGATTATGGAGAAGGGTGAAATGCAGTGGGGAAAGCACTGAGAAGATGATAATGATGACAGTGGACATTTATATAGGGCTTGATGACTTGCAAAGCAATTTACAAATAATGCCTCCTTTGATTCTCATAACAAAACTAGGAAGTATCTGAGGCAAACAGAGGTTCAGTGACTTATCCGGGGTCACATGGCTAGTAAGTGTCTGAGGGGGAATTTGAATTCAGTTCTTCCTGACTCCAAGCACAGCATGCTTTATCCACTGTGCTACTAAATGTAAGTACCATATATAAGTATGAAGGAAATGCAAGATGATGCTGAGAAATATCTTCCGCATTTAAAATTATTTCATAACTGTAAATGTTTATCAATAGCACAGTCATATATGCTATCATGCCTTTATAGAGAGTTTCATAGGATATAATCTAAAAACCCCAGCCTGGAATTCAAGGCCCCTATAGTCTTGTTCCCACTTCCCTTTCCAATCTCATTCCATATTATTCCTTTTCATGAACTCTATATTCCTGATGGATTGCTTCTGCTTCCTGTTTTCCTATGCATGACATTCAATATCCCACCTTGGTTTGACTTTTAAAGTCCTTTCTTGCCAACTGGGCCAACTGTCTTTCTAGCCTTACTAAGGATGATTCTCCCTCTTATTCATCTGGGGAGCATGGAAGATACAATACTGGACCTAAAGTCAAGAAGATCTGAAATCAAAGCCAGCCAAAATACTAGCTGCATGACCCTGTGCAAGTCACTTAACCTTTATGTATTTCAGTTTCCATATCTGTAAAATGGAAGTAGCAATAGCTACTATGTCCCAGAGTGGTTTCAGGGATAAAATGAAGTAATTTTCATAAAACTATCCTTAAATACTAGCTGTAACAGTTACAACAGCAATAATAATAATATATTTTCTCTAACCAAACAGACCTTCCCTGGGTTTCTCACAAATGACAGTCGATCTTGAACCTCTATGCTTTTGCTTTGGAAGCTCCCCAAAGCAAGAAAACATTATGTCCTCCCTTCTACTCCATAACACCCCCTCTCTTTCTTTTTCATTTCCTTTTTTTAGGTATTTGGGGTTGGGTAACTTGTCCAGGGTCACACAGCTAGTAAGTATCTGAGACCAGATTTAAAATCAGATCCTACTGACTCCAAGGTCAGTATTCTATCCACTGTACCACCTATCTGTTCAAGCCCCTCTCTTTCAAGATGTATCTCAAGAATCACTGTATTCATAAAGCATTCCCTGGACCAACCATTCCACATTATGTTGTATTTAACTGTTTTCTATTTAGTTGATTCATATTGATTCTGTCTATATTTTAGCACATACTGTCTTTCCTATTCAAATGTAAGCTCTTTACAAACAGAGATTATTTCATGACTTGTATTTGTATCCTCAAAGCCTAGCTTGGTGCCTGCCACATAGCAGGAAATTGATAAAGGTGTATCAAATGTCTAATAGAATGGGCCTACTGCCATGGATGTGTGCAGACTGGGTGAGTTCTTCAAACAGATACACCACCATATCACGATTAGTTTGGGAGTACGGTTTTAATGGAATGTCTAAAAAGGGACCTTTTAGACATACTCTCTCAATTGAAGGAAGTGATTCTGTTGTGGAAATTTCCAATATGGTGCTGCCTTCAGGAAAGGAGAGAACATTGTGGATCTTCATATACTTTGATTTTGTAATAATAATAGTTAATGGGGTGGATTATAAGTAAACAGTAACACAGAATGTGTGTGTGTGTGTCATATACAGAGGGAGGAAGGGAGAGAGAGAGAGAGAGAGAGAGAGAGAGAGAGAGAGAGAGAGAGAG
>NW_027185804.1:15942884-15969614 GCF_028583685.1 Petaurus breviceps papuanus
AGAGAGAGAGAGAGAGAGAGAGAGAGAGAGAGAGAGAGAGAGAGAGAAAATCTCATACTCAAAACAATCCTACGAGGCAGTTTGTATGAATAGTGTCCCCATTTTATGGATGATGAAATTGAGGCTTAAAGAGAAGAAATTACTTACTCTAGGTCAAATACAACACTTGAACTTAGCCTCTTTTTATACCTGTGGTTAGAAATAACCCTATACATATAGGGTTATTTCTAACCATGTCCCTCATCAGGAAAAAGGACATCTATCTTATTTAAGTAGCTTCAATGCAAATATACTACTGCATGCTTAATGCCTCTGTTCTTGGTGTGTTCGGTGACCATCTTTGTGAATCCTCTCATTGTTCTGCAGTCCCTTGCTGCTGCAGCCTAGCTGTCCTCAAAGAACAAAAAGAGAGTAACCTAATACAATGGATCCAATTTGGAAATTACATATCCCTCCTGTAATTGTTCCATATGACCTATCAGTTGGTCTCACTAACATACACTTGTTTATCTCTTAGCTCTTACATGATACCATTAGTGATGACAAAGGGTGAAAAGAGAATAGGAGCTAGACAACCATGGTATTTTAAGGAGAACCTGGGAGCCTGAGAGCTGGCAAAGACCTTAGAAATCATGTACTTAGTTCATCCCCCTGCCCATTTTATAGACACTGAGACCAAATGAGGCATTTGACTGATGGGAAATCAAATGCCCTCAGCTGTAAATGAAGTGAATTGAACCACATAGTTAAACTCTAAAAGCCAGTCAGACACTACTAACATTTGCAGCTTCTGAGGTTAGTGTGTGTGTGTGTGACACACCTGTCTGTCATTGTTGCTGTTCTTGTTAGTCCAGCTCATTGTCGGAAGTTTTAAAATTCATTTATATTTAGAGTGTCACATGATATCCAGGTATGGTCATAATGCCCACAAGGTACAGCAGTGAGAGCACCAGGATTTGGAGTCAGAAAACATGGGTTCAAAACTCAGCTCTACCATTTGTTACTAAGGAGTCATTGGTCAAATCACTGCCTCTCTTTGGACCTCCTCAGTTTCCCCATTTGTAAAGAGAAGGTATAGGGGCAAAGGGGTACTGAATGACCCCAAATCACTTCTACCTTTCAATCTAGGGAAGACCAGCTGGCTCAGTGGAAAGAAAATCAGTTTCTGGGAATCTGGGTTCAGATCCTGGCTTTGTTACTTTCATCCTGTGTGATATTACCCAAGTCCCCTTCCTTTGCCAGGGTTCAGTTTGTTCATCAGTAAAATCAAGGGAGTGGGTCTGTACATTTCTTTCTGCTTCCAAAGGTATGCCCCTACAAACCTGCAGCTTTGGCTTTCTTGCAGAACCGAGCTAATTATAACTGGGCTCAGTTTGAGTCCTCCCCGGGTGAAGCAAATCAACTTTTAGGACTTTTTTTGCAGGAGGTTTTCCATCCTGCTTGGCTGCCTTTATTTTATTTATAACCCTAGGCAAAGCACTACGCATGTTTCTCCTAGGATGTGAAAGCCTACACCATGCATATAGCATCCTTTCCTGGCTCTGTCTGGGTGCTACTGATGTCGGGGGCTGTTCCCAAAGTATCCACTAAGGGGAGTCGGGACGCTGGACCTCCCTTTTTGGTTTCTATGACAACGGTGAGGAGGAGAGCCTCTCCAGCAGAGCGCCTGCTAAAGCAGGTGTTGGGTTGCCCACAGCTCCAGAAGCTCCGATCTTCAGGAGCTCGGGAGTGCTCTCTCCCTGCAGCACTGGCGTGAGTTCCCCCGAGCTCAGCTGAACGAAAATGGTTCACCACTCAGGGTCGATCCAATCCTTTAAGCAGCAGAAAGGTTAGTGAGAACCTCAGTCTCCACTCCTTTCCCTTTACCTCCCTCCCGCGGGTGGTTTTATTAGGTCTGCATGCCCTTGCAGTCTGACGGGAAAATCCCTTCAGAACTCCCTACTTGGCTCCTCGAAGCTGATATTAACCAACTCTGGGTCTTTGAATTCTCTCGTATTGCCGCATCAATAGCTGAGGGTGATTTCCTGAGTTTCTTCACTGTGCCTAAGGTTAAGTAATCTGTCACAGTATGCTGATTTCCAAGTGCCATTTCCACTATGATTGCACTGCAGTAAACCACAAAGGATGTATGGCATCGCTTGGCATGTCCAGTTGGTTCTGGAGCTGCTGGATGGGGGACCTGAGTGGTATTTGCTAAATGTTAAAGGTGGTTCAGGCAGGAGGGTGGAAGCCACTGAAGACATTTTAGGATTTCAGGCTACATGCAATCTTAGAAAGAGTCTTTGAGTGTGTCGTCAGAGCTAGGAACTCATCAGCTCTATCGGAAAAGTTTATTCCGTCTGAGACCAAAAGACTTGTTCCTCCAGCCTAGTCTATGTTCCATAATCTGAGCAATATCTCTTTGTAAAGTGCATCTGAGAACTTCAGCCAGGGCTCCCTCAAGTTTTTGCCTTCTGTTTTCCCTGCCATGCGTGGCACGGTAATTTATCTTCAGCCCCTGCAATGCTGAGGAAAGGAAACATGATTTCAAATGTCACTCAATCACTGCATTCTTTCATCCAGCCATTTGATTTGCAAAGCTATTAAGGATCCTGCTTGAATGGTTTTTAGTTTTTATTGTTTTTTTTTTCTCCCCTTCCTGTCAATAACAGGCTGCCCAAATGTCTTTATTAACCAACATCATTACTTTTTTGTTAAAATAGCTATAGAGACAATAGAGATACTAGCCATAAAGTTGCTAATTTTCATGGTATCTTCATGGAATAGCAAAATAAAACATTTTAGATTAAGAAAAATAGTTCCAAGATGATTATATAGCTTGAATTTTTAATTATATTCTTGGCATTTATTCACTTATAAACATTTTTACTTGGTATCTTTCATTTGTATGAATGAATCTCACTGGTGAAGGGGTAGAGACATATTGGGTATCTGCCACATCACCACTCAGGAAGTTTCTGCTCTCTGGGACTTACCAGAGAGTTGGGATCTTTCAGATGTCTTGGTGCTAGATAAAACACACACACACACACACACACACACACACACAGAGCCATATGGCCATAACTATATTCCCACTTATAAAACCAACACTCCCAGTACATCTTATATTTTATTTGTCTCAAAAGCTTGGTCTTGTTTAACTTAAATATAGTACTTTTTGACTGAGATTTTACTTCAGTTTTATGAATAGTGTTGGGAGGGGAAAAAATAATTTGCTTGGTTTTTTCCAGAGCACCAGAAATATTCTATTTCTTTCTGTTCCACATCTATGATTCACCCATATCTAAAGACAGACTGTCTTTAAATGGCCCCTAGAACAACTTTTTCTGTGGGGATACATGTGTTATTTTTTTTTTAATTTAAAGCAAATAATGGCCAACTTTGAGTCAATCTGTTAGTGCTCAGAAGAAGTAATGAACAATTAATGTAAATGCTGATCATGTTTGGTGTTTCCATGATGATATCTAGGAGACTTAATTTTGAAGCATTCTTTGACTGCCTGGTACATAGCCTTTCCTTTTTTGTGTGTGTTTGTGTTTGTGTTTTGTTTTGTTTAATAAAGGCAGCTTTAGCAAAACAAAAAATATAAAAGCTAGGAGGAAAAGTAATGAGATTTTAACAGTGAGGATCTGAGTAATTGTTGGTGCATAGCCCTAGCAAGAATGCCTAGAAAAATCAACATGAGGTCATTTTGCTAGAAAGAAATGGCCAGTTTCTCAAAATGCTCCATCTTTCAGGACCTTTCTGAAGCTATAGATTCCATTCATGGGAAGATACATATAGAATTAACTGGTTTCTTAGAGGCTGTCTACTCCAACCACTATATTTTACATTCTGGAAACTGAGTCTCAGAGAGGATGACTCACCCAAGATTTCACAGGCAGTCAGTCAATTGGTAACAGAATGGGGATTTTATCTGAGTTGCTCTTTCTTCTGGCCCATTTTTCTACCCAGTGCACCAGGAGAAAACTTAGGGGAGAGGAGAGAGACTGTGAGTTAAATGTGGGTGTGGGTTCCAGTTCCTTTGGAAAGCATATTGGATCTTAAGATAAATGACCTGGGTTGAAAACCCTGATAAATGCCATTACATATTTTATTTCTTCCATTAGAATAGAAACTCCTTAAAGGCAGGGACCATTTTGCTTTTTTTTCCCTAAGAGCTAAGTACAAAGAACTTAATATAATGCTTAATATGAAGTAAGAACTTAATAAATTATTGCTGATTGAATGATTGACCTATACTCTCTGGGTCTCAGTTTCCTCATCTGTAAGATGGATCATATAATCTTCTGAGTTAATTGGACAAGTCATTTAGTATTTCAGGGTCTTGGTTTCCATATATGTAAATGAGGAGATTGATCCAGCTGAGCCTTAAGGTAAACTGGCTAAGTATGGTAACTCTAAAAGAGTGTCTTGTAGAGAAAGTGATTTGTTAATACTTTCCTTATAGGTAAGTGGTATTTCAGAGGAAACAGAGACTTCTTCCTAGAGATCAGTCTCAACAAATATGTTTAAATTTTTGCTATGAACTAGATATTTTGTTGGGTATTGGGGAGAATACAAAAACAACATTGATATTATCCCTTCTTTCAAGGAGCTTACATTCCCTCAAAGAACACAACATATTTAAATTTGAAGGAGATAGATAGTCCTTAGACATTTTACTTTGTCTTTTAAGGAGTCATTTGGGTGATTTTAGGGGTCCTTTCCAGGATTCACTTTGTTACCATGAGAGACTTTTTTTTTCTTTTAAAAATTTAATTTCATGTTTCCATTCTAAGAAACACTGAGGCATGCCATAAAACACACTGTTATGAGTCTAAAACTGTCCATATTCTGTAAGGTAAATATATACCATTGTTATCTTCAATATGAAACAAGATACAGTACTTGAATTCTTCATGTCTTTGCCCACAAATCCTTCCCAGAAATATTACATAATTTTTCCTAATAGATACTAAATTTGGCAGGGGGGAAAGGTGGGGGAGGAAAAAGAGAACAGTATGGATGGGAATAGAGGAGAAATTAGCCCCACAGAGTATGATTTCTATTCTTTATTCACTTTGTTTAAACTCAAATAACTCATGCTAGCCTTGGCTCCCCAAATCCCTATTGCAGGAACAGATAAAGATATAGTAATTGAAATAGGCAGCAATCTCCCCACCACCCCTAAGGCAAGTCTCTTGAATGGAATGGAAATCAAAGTTTATTAGGGATTCCCTTTCCCCTAGACTCTGAGCATTTCCTTTTCCTCAGACCTAGCTGTCATCTGTGTCTCTCCAGGGACTATATTTCTATAACAATCCAAGTTAAATCTAAATTCCCTTCTAGAATAAACCTCTGTGAGCACCTTTGTCTCTCTTACATCCAAAGCCTGTAACTTAATCATCAATTCTATAATCCCATTAGAAGAAGTTTTGGTGTCTTCACCTTGCCCCCAGTTAAACATTTAGGACTAGAAAGATCCTCAGGGGCTATCTAATCTGATCCTACCTCCATTTCACAGTTGAGAAAACTAAAGTTCAAAGAAATGAAAAGTGACTCCCCCTCCCCCAGATCTCATGGCTATTAAGTGGATGAATAAAGATTTGAACCCAGGTCCTCTGACTACAAATCTAATGCTCTTTCCGCTTTACCAGCCTGTCTGAAGCCTGGTTCCTAATTCCCCATGACTGCAACCCTAATTGACCCAATACAGTCCCAGGCGAAATACCTAAAAAATATCAAATGCATTCCCTGTTCTTTAAATTTCACTGCAGCAAAATAACACATGGGGACAGTCTGTAATGAGAAATTCTCTATTTCTGTTATTTGTTGCTGTAAAAATGATCCCCAAATGAACTTGGTGAAATTGCCATTTGTAGAAATAACATGTTTTCTAAAGCCTTGCTATTGGGAAACTGATGGGGTTTGGGGAGCAGGAGTAGGTGTCTGTGAATTGTTGAGGAAATACTGAGAATGTTTGATCATTCAAGTTAAATTTAAGTTTGATGAAATAACTTTGAATTGTTAGTTAAAAACAAAACAAACAGTTTTCTGTAGTTTGAGCATTCCTTGGAATCTTGTTCTATCATAGTGAAACCATCACACACACACACTTACTCATACACATACACACACTTATATACATACACACACTTATACATACACTCACATACATACACACACACTCACACACACACACACACATATATATATATATATATACACACACACATACACATCCATACCCACTCCTACACACATACTCATACACAAATATACACACACATTCACACACACACACACACACACACACACACACTGTTGCAGTACTGAGATGACCAGTTAACATATTCCTGCCTTTCCTTTCTGAGTCCTGAAGGCTCCTCTGGTGAAGTTAATGGAACACTTCTGGAGATGTTTTCAAATGCCTGAGATAGAAATGGAAAGGAAACTAGTTATATTGAAGTGAATTTCTCAAAATTTTAAAAACAACAACCACAATGTGTATAGACCCCAGGGTAAGAATCTACTCCAAAGGTGACCCACAGCTGCTGCATTTCTATTAACAGCAAGGCACTATTCATATAGAGGATGAGAGGGCAGTCAGTCAGTGAGCATTTAAGTACCTAACTGTGTGTAGGCAGTATCTGGAGATACAAAAAGAACAGCATAATGTTGGTCCTTGTTAATGATGGCTGTTTTTCTATCTATGGACTATCTTTAGGGAGACCACAAGTCCAATCAGTAATGAATTCTGAAAAACCTTCAGGCCTTTGTAGCCAAGGAAGTTAAAAGACATCTAGTCCATTCTTTTAGATCCCCAGTATTATAGCATTGTAAACTCTTTAGGATAGAACACTGGGTCTGGCATCAGGAAGATTCATTGTCCTGAGTTCAAATTTGACCATAAACACTAGTTGTGTGACCATGAGCAAGTCACTTAAACTTGTTTGCCTCGGTTTCTTGAGCTGTAAAATGAGCTGGAGAAGGAAAAGTCAAAATACTCTTTGCTAAGGAAGCCCCAGATGGGGTCACAAAGAGTTGGACACAAGTGAAATGACTGAACAAGAAGTTCTTTATGGATAAGATGCACTTTATTTTTCATATAGGAGAAACTTTATTTCTCCTATAAAAATAAAGATGCACTTTATTTTTGGTATAGGAGAAACAGTGTTAGACTGGGAGACAGAGGAACTGGACTGAAATCTTGGCATATACTTAAAAGCTGCTTTAATGTAAGCCCAGATTTCAGGCCAAATCCTCAGTAACTTGATTCTGGCCAACTTTAACGATTTTTTTTTAGCTGTCTAGGGTTCTATTTCTTTATATTTTCTTTCTTTTCAAAAAAATTTTATAGTTTCACTTTTTCCTTTTTATTGCTTTTATCAAGAAGTCATTATATATCTGCTATGTGCCAAGCACTGTGATTGACAGTGAGAATATAAAGACAAAATGAAAACCATTCCTGCCTTCAGAGGGTTTGTTTTCTATCAGGAAAAATTAGGATCTTCATAGAGAAACAAAACAAAGAAAATACAAAGCAATTTTAGAATTGGAAGAATCACTCCTAAGCAGGAGACTAAGAAAGGCTTCTTATAGGCAGTGACATTTAGACCAAACCTTTAAGGGAACTAGGGATTCCAAGGGGAGGCAATTAAGAGGAAGAGCATTCTAGACATAGAGGAAATTCTTACAAACACACAGAGAGGAAAACAAGAATGTTATCCGTGGGGAACAAGAGTCAGCCAGATTGAGTGGAACTCTGGCTGCAAAACAGAGTGGAGGTCTTCTCTTTAAAGTTTCTCTCTAAAAAGAGAAGCTGGAACCAACTATAAATGGCAGGGAAACAAGTGTGTATCTTATCTAGAGGCTATAGGGAGTACTTGATTGCAGAAGTGATATTCATCATTGGAAATATTCATGTGGAAACTACATGCAGGATGGATGGAGAAAAGAAAGACTGGAGGCAGGGCAGACAAGTCCGAGGCTTTGGCAATAGAATAACTGAGATGTAAGTAATGGGGTTTTCTGAGCTAGTGTAGTGGCCTCATGAGAGGAAAGAGAGGGATGGGAAGGAGAAGCAACTCCAGGGTTATTTCTCAGTAGATATGCCTTGGTCATCAATTCCTTCCATGTAAGAAAGAAAAATAGTTAAGCAAAAGCAATGGACCAAAAACCAGAGCTGAGAGCACATGCAAACTTCCACACTCAAGGGCCCCACCTATTTTCAGGAGAAATGTTGTATGTTACATCCTCTTTTCTCCAGAACCATTATGATCACTGCAGAATTCTGATTTCGGCTGTTCATGAGTGTTACTTGCATTTTATAGAATAGTCATTTTATTTGGGCAGCTAGGGGGTGAAGTGGATAGAGTGCCAGGTCTGAAGTCAGGAAGATGCATCTTCATGAGTTCAAATCTGGATTCAGACACTGATTAGTTGTGTGACCCTAGGAAAATCATTTAACCCAGTTTACCTTGGTTTTCTCATCCATAAAATGAGCTGGGGAAGGAAATGATGAACCACTCTACTATCTTTGCCAAGAAAACCCCTAATAGGGTCACGGAGAGTCAGATATGATCATAAAGACTGCATAACAATAAAAGTCTTTTTATTCCATTGGTTTTACCTTCTCTGCTTTTCATCAGAAAATGTAAATCCTATATCTCTCTACATTTCTCATATTAGACAGCTATGTGATACAATAGATAAAGCACTGGGACAGGAATTCCACCTTGGACACTTGGTAGCTGCGTGACTCAGGGCAAGTCACAACCTTAGTTTCCTCATTTGTAAAGTGGGGATAAAAATAGCATCTACCTCAGAGAATTTTCAAGGAAGATAATTTTTTAAAGTGTTTAATATAGTGCCTGGCACACAGTACATATTTATTCTCTTTCCCTTTTCATATTCATCATTTTAAATAGTGTGGTAATAGGACATAAATGAATATACCACAATTTGTTCAGTCAGGCATAGCGTCTCTTTCTAGCTTTTTACTACCACAAAGAGTAGTACTGATATGATTATTCTAGCATATTTGGGACCTTCCTTTCTATTACTGTGACCTCCTTGGGGTATGCGCTAAGCTGTGAGCTTTCTTCTTCAATATGAACATGAACAGTTTGGTGAATTTTCTCATGTAATTCCAGGTTGTGTTCCAGCATGGTTGGCCCAATTCACAGTTAGTTCAAAAGGCTGTGAGGGTACCCATCTCCCACATCCCCTGCATTGGTGACTCTCTTCATAATTCATCATCTTTATCATTTTGGTGGGTATGAGGTGAAACCCCAGAATTGTTTGTGTTAAAGCTCTCCAATATTTAGTGATTTGGAACAATCTTTCATATATGGTTATTGGTCATTTTAATTTCTTCTGAAAACTGTCAAAATCATTTAGTACTCTTTTTTAAAGTGTATCCATGATGTAGCCTAATTGAAAAGACCAAAACTAGTCAAGATTTTTAAAAAGTCAAGCATATAAGTCACTGGGAGATGGGAGGATGGAATCCTTACTCTATTTATAAAATGGGCTAGCAGTTTCATTGAAAGTATCTTGGATCCCTTTCTTATATTATTAGCACAATGAACTCCAAATGGTTACAAGACCTATATACAGATGACATCATATAAATTTAAAAAAGGAGAAGAGAAGGAAATACTTTTAAGGTCTGTGTTCATGGGAGAACATTTAATTAAGAAATATAAAATAGACAATTTGATTATAAACTTTTTTTAGAGTTTTAAAGTGAAAAATAAATGCAGCTATGATAAGAAAAGCTAACAATTAGAGAAAAAAAATCTTTGCATCAAATATCTATTGTAAAAATCTGACTCATTCATGTAAGATCAAGACCAATTTCCATGAGAATATCGTAGTCAAGGGATATGAACAAAGCTTTTATGAGGGATATTTACAAAGGTGGGAGGGGGGCTGGATTAAGAGAGAGAAATAACATGGCACAATAGAGAGTGCTGACTATGGAGTCAGAGCATTCAGGATCAAATCTTATCTATGCCATTTGCTGCCTGCTAGGATGCTGGTTGAGTTACTTAATATGTGTTGTTGTTGTTTGTTGTGGTGGTGGTTGTGGTTGTTGTTCAGACACTTCAGTCGACCCCATTTGGGGTTTTCTTGGCAGAGATGCTGCAGCAGTTTGCCATATCCTCCTCTAGTTCATTTTGCAGATGAGGAAACTGAGGCAGTCAGGGTTATGTGACTTGCCCAGAGTCACACAGGTAGTAAGTGTCTAAGGTTGGATTTCAATTCAGGAAGATGAGTCATCCTGACTCCAGTCCCAGCATTCAATCCAGCAGGCCACTGAGTTGCCCAATATCTATAGGCTTTAGTTTTCCCAAATGTAAAATGAAGGAAGGAGAGTGGGAAGGGTTGGGCTGGACTGGATGACCTATTAATAACACCCAATGGTGTGATTCCTTGAATGAGAACCATCATCTTGGGATCTTACTTATTTCATTCTGGCAAATGTTTCTTTCTCTAGAATTAGCAGAACATGTGGCTAAAAGAACTGGTATCACAGTAGATCCTAGGAAGAAGCTGCAATATGACAGACCCAGTCAGGTAGACTTACAGTGAGATGACAAAGCTAAGACATTAGAAGGGATCTTTGCTTCCTCTCACCTCCCCAGAAACATCAGCCTCATTCCCTTTTCAGCAGTAAGTTAGCCACACTAGAACCAATAGAATCAGGAAGTGCTCTGTGCACTGAAGCAGAGGGATCCTCTGCTTCTGCTCAAGTGAAGCACTCTTCACCAGGAATCACCAGCATTGCTGGTGTAGAAAAAGATAATGCATCTTTAACGTTGTCCTGTGGTGCCTGGGACAGCCAGAAGCAACAAGAGCTCCTCCCTCTTTGCTCTGAAACAAAAAAGTTCTGTTCTCATCAGAGCCATTTAAGGGATGAGACCTAGTCCTTTTACCTCAAGTTATGAGGAACTGGGTCCCATTCTGCTGCCTCACTGATCCTAGGTCAGTCTGGAGGGCCTTCCTACCTCAGCTTTAACCAGCCTTAATCAGGCCACTGTGGGCATAAACCCATCTGCTGAAGTCAGCAAACGGTTCTGACTTTAAATGTGTGTATGTATGTATGTATGCATGTATGCATGCATGTATGTATATGTATACACACTATACATACACACAGAGAGGTATACAGTATATACATACACATACATATAATGTATGTATACATATGTATGTATACATGTATATTCATATAGTATATGTATACCATGTTTGTTTAATGTATCATATATTATATTACATATTTATATTCTATACTTGTACAGAAAATATAGGCATGCATGCATATATTTCATGTGTGCATGCATGTATATGTACACATATATGTAGTGTGTGTTTTACAGTAACTATGAATGCCCAAACACTAAGCCCTAGATTGAAACAGGATAATTTAAAAAGAATATAGCAGAAAAAAAGAGGAAAAGAAAGAAACTAAAAAAAAAAGAATAAACAAAGGAATGAAAGAAAGAAGATATATTTTTCTGTCTTCGAGATATGTATATATGTATGTGAATGTATGTATACACACATATACATACATGTATGTGTTATACCAATTCTCCAGGAGCTGATGATAGTATCTCTGTGAGTATTTGATAAATTTTTATTGAGTTGAATCCATTTGTGCAGTGGGCTCTCTGGCAAGAGAATCCTAAATCTGAAAAGTTGTGACTTTCTCTAGAATAGTTAGCATCATAGTTAAGGAAGGAGAATCAAGGATAAAATAGGAAAATGGGGACAGGGGTAGAACATCTACCATTTGTATTCCATCACAAAGTCATTGGGGCCCTAGATTATTATGCATTGGTATTCTGCATTCATTGTTCATTTGTTCCTCCATTGTCCCATCCTGCTACAGAGCTGACCATGGGTTCTTGAAAGCAAAACTAGCAGAATCCAAGTTCTTCTGGGTCTCACTAAGCTGGTAAGTCACCAAATGTATGTAAAAGCCACAGATCCTCTGTGTTGCCCGAGTCCTATATAATTTCAGTCAGCCCCTGTTCATCTGCCTATTTTAAAATCACATTATCAACTACTTTGCATATGAATTTAGCATAACCTTAAACTTTAAAATGTCTGTGTAACAGCAATGGAATGAAACATTCCTTTATTGTACTTGTAGAATACCAATATTTTCAAAATCTGAAAAATGCATTAAAACCTTGAAAACCAAAAAATTATATCCTTATCCTTTTTCCTTCCTTCCTGCTTTCTTTCTTTCCTTCTTTCCTTCCTTCCTTCCTACTTTCTTTCCTTCTTTCCTTCCTTTCTCCCTACCACCTCCCTTCTTTCCTTCCTTTCTTCCTTCTGTCCTTCATTCATTCCTTCTTTCCTTTCTTTTTTATCTTTCTCTTTTTTTCTTCTATTCTTTTCAATTTATCCTATTTTAATCTAAGCTTCAGTGTTTTGGCATTCATAGTTACTGCCAAAGTCTCATTTTTTCAAATATTTCTACTAAATTGATGTTGTATAAACAGAAATACTGGAAGTATTGTTAGGACATTTCTATTTTTAACCAGATTGGGAGTGGGGCAGCATGAGGACTCGTGTTTCTGTTCCCATTTATATGTTGCACCTTCAGGTTTACGAAGTATAAATCACCAATGTGTGGCATTTCTTTCCCTGTCTCTGCCCTCATTCTTCCTCCTTTCCCACTCTAGTTGCTTTCAACTGTTCTTTTTACAAACTTGAAAACAACTAAGACTTTAAAGTACATCTCCTCTGTCTATAGTTACAAGACTTTAAATAATTCAAATCAGGAAAAGAGAAACAATGGATTTCAGTTGCTGTATGGCTCTTTCTTTCTATGCTGTATGGATTTCAGCTGAAGGGTTCCACTATGCTTATTGCTGATGGGTGATTTTTGTTTGTGCTGCTGGGTCATGAAACAGTTTCATTTTCAGTCTATTTGGCTCCTTAAGATTCTATGGAAAAATTTTAAATGGAAAATGTAGTCTGATGAATTATATAGATTTCAAATATAAATGGTCGAATAATGAGTCTCTATCATACTATGTTCTTATGTTTAATATTCAGTCGTCTATAATGTCAGTGGATAAAATTGCTTTTTTGTTATTGCATAAGAGTATTTGGGTATAAATTCAAAAAAATACCAATCCAAAATAAATTTGGGATGAGTTTTTGGAGGACCTTTTCTCTTTCTCTATAATATTTTAAAGAACTCTGAATAGTAATAAGAAATTATAAAAGCAAGTCAAGAGAAATATGTGGGTAAATGGGGCCAATAGCATGATATGAGGTAAAAAAAAAAACATTCTATTTAAATTTCTACCATGGAACATATTTTCCTAATATCGTGACATAGGCCTTTGAAGAAATGCAGAATGCCACATTTTCAGTTGTCTTATATATAAGTAAGTGATATGGACTGTGCTGAATAACTTGCAGTTTCAGATCTTAACTCTTGCCAGAAATGAGGAGAGACATAACTTAGAAGCATTTGGGCCCCTTCAGAGTAAGTGACTAAAGCCTATGGATTCCAACAATTCTGGAGGGCAGCTAGTTGGCACGGTTGTTAGAGTGTTGGATCTGGAGTCAGGAAAGCTCATCTTCCTGAATTCAAATCAGGCCTCACATACTTACAAGCTGTGTGACTGCAGGAAAATTACTTAACCCTGTTTGCCTCAGTTTCCTCATCTGTAAGATGAGTTGGGGAAGGAAATGGCGAACCACACCAGTATATCTGCCAAGAAAACTCCAAATGGTATCATGAAGGGTCAGATATGACTGAAAAATGACTAAACACCATTTCCACATTCTCTTAGATGGGTTGGAATTATGGGAACTTTTGATAGCATTTACCAATGTGGCTCACTGCCACCCTCCAACATTGATCTAGGCATTAGCTGTTCACTATGCTAACTGATTTAAGGAGGAAGCAGCCTTAAAATCGTTTTAAAAATACATCCAATAAGCCAGTTGTAAGTATCTAAAAATAAGCTCAGAAATTCCTGAGTATAATTCCCATCCCCCCCAAAGTAGTTTGGGGCTCAAGTTATTCTAAACTTTTGACTCAGATATAAAGGTTTGGACGGGCAGGTAGTTGACAGGATTTTGATAAGTGACTCACCATGAGTACTGAGGATATAAAAAAAAAATTAAAAAGTTCGGCCTCTGCTCTGAAGATGTTCACAGCCCATTTGGGAAGACCATATGCAAACAACTACACATATAACCTATGTAGAGAATAGATGGAAAGCAATATTCCAGGGGAGACACTGGGGTGAGAATGGAGAGTAGAATGGGCCAGTCTCTCTGCAATGGGAATGTCCTTTGGGGTAGCTTTCCTAGGGAGCTGAAACATCAGTGAAGGACTAATCTGTATCTGAGATGGCTTCCCCTTCATGTCCCCACACCACCTTCTGCCACCTCTCTACCTGTAACTTCTTCATAATATATTCCAATACTCCTTGCTACCAGGGAGGAAGAAAGAAAAGGATGAAGGGAAAGGAGAAGGGGAGGGAGGGAGGAAGAGGAGGGGAGGATCCACTTATTTAAATTTTCCCAGCAAACACTGAGGAAGTTTGTGTTTTCACCTCTCTTCTGGGAAATAGCTTTGAGAAGAGGTTTCTTCCTTGTCCCTATTCATCTCCCTTCTCCTTCCCTATCAACCCCAAACAAGAAGATTCTGAGGTGATCCTTAGAGGGGTAGAGATGAGCCTGCATCTTGGGGAAATGGATCAAGAATCATTGAGATGAGACAAGGGAGACCTTTCCTGTCATCTCCCTGCTCCCTTTGCTAATGTCTTCCCACAGAGATTATCTGCTATTTTCTATATACATATGCCTGTGTGTATTTACATATGTATATATGTATGAATATGTACATTTATATATATATATATAATGTCATGTGTGTGTGTATATAGACAGATAGATATGGAGAGAGTTAAGTATTTTCTCTCCCTTTAAAATGGGAGCTCCTTGAGAATACTGACCAGTATTTTTGTTTGCTTTCTTCTTAGTGTTGCTATTTATCTTTTCACTCCCTGCACTTAGCACAGTGCCTGGCCCCTTGATGCCACTCAATCACTGCTTCATGATTGGATTTTTACAACAGTAGTGTTTTCTATGCCTTTCCAATGTAAATATCGCAGCCAACATCTGTGTAATGCTTTCAGGTTTGAGAAGCTTTTGACATAGTTCTTTTTTTCCCTTTGATCCTCAGAGCATCCCTATAATGTAATAAACATCATTATCTTCATTTTAGAGATGAGTAAACTGAGGCTCTGAAGCTTGGGTGATTTGACTAGGGTCATAGTGTTGAGATGGTTGCATACTTAAGTCTATTCTGACTCCAAATTTCAGACTGTATTCTCTTATGTGTGGGACAGGTTTTTATAGGCTGATTATGTTACTGTACCACCTTGTTTCTGTGGAGGTGAGAAAAAACATCTTCTGATCTCCCTTGAAAATGAAATATTGCAACTAATATTTTTCAGGAGTTAGAAACTGCTTCTAATTGCTATTTGGGGGCTTTTAAGTTATTGGTGTTGCTGACCCCATTCTCCTGCCTGTTAACTGTGGCACTGTCAGGGGGACTCAGTGATTTTTGCCTCCTTGGCACATTAATAGACTCTAAAGTTAATGAAAAATATAACAGATTATGATCATATATGGTAACTATTATTATATAGAAAAAGATAACTGCCTTTGATTCACAAGAGATACATCAATTCCTTCCTTAAAGTTGTGTCTTTTTAAATTTTACATGGATAAACCTGAGGAAATGACCTATTTTCACGATTGGTCTTTGAGCCTCTTTGAAATATAAAACATAAAAACATAAAAAAATACTGACTGAGAAGGTTATGATTTACTGTGACCTGGGGGTGGAGAACTTATGTCCCATAAGGAGTATTCAGTGTGTTTGCATATGTGAAAGGTAATAGTCCTTATTAAAATGAGAATGGCCACTTAGGAATATCATCTTGACTTCACCAATCATTCCAATCAGATTTCCAGCTTCATCATTCTACTTTGACCAGTTTCCCCAAAGTTTCCAGTCACTTCTAAATTGTCATATCTAATGATCTTTTTCTCCATACTCATTCTTACCCTTTCTATATCAAGTGATACCACTCTGTCACAATGCCATATCAAACCTACCTCTTCTCAAGATTTTCCTAAGCCTTCACTCTCCTGGTTCTCCTACCTGCCTGATTGCTCCTTCTCCACTTACTTTTCCTGGAGGGTCTTCTGTGACATGCCTACAAAGCCTGCATATCCTCCCGTTCTCCTTCTTGGGTTTTATTCTTTTACCTCAATACTTTCTCCTGGGTATCTGCATCAATTGCCATGGAGAAGATCAGTTATCTCTGTCTAAATGATACCCACATTTATATATTGACCTGACTTGGGTGTTTCTTGAACAACAGTTCATTTCTCATCTTCATTCCTTTGCACTGGCTGTACCCCCTACCTGACATGACATCCTTACCTCCATCTCCCTTTAGGAATTTTGTTTTCCTTCAATGTTCAATTCAAATACTACCTTATCCAAAAGGCCTTTTCCAGTGCTCCTCCCAGCTACTACATCCTTCCCTTTTAGATATCTGTTTGCTATATCTACTCATTAGGTATCATATCTATATCCATCTCTTTACATGGTGTCTTCCCTATCAGAATATAACCTTTTTGAGTAAAAGATTTCTTTTGCCTTTTTGGTATACTTAGTACTGAGTGTGATGCCTGCATTTGGTGAGCATATAACACCTACTTGTTGATTCATTGGTTAATAAGACTTAGGCAAAAATATTACCAATTATGGATCTTTCATTTTATGTAAAGATTAAAAATTGATTGACTTCAGTTAGAAGTCTATCAGCTCTCTGAACAAAATATTAAGGGATGACAGTAATTTTGTTAGTTTTAGTAGTAACGTGTCCTAACATATCCTAGAAAACTATGCTCAATGGAGCCCACTGTGCTTTATGAAAAATCAAAGAAATGTAAGCTTATCAAATGAAGGAACTAGTCCATCTCTCCACTGATCTGTCCACCTATCGAATCACACTTTATCCATTGGCTCAGCCAGTCAGCCACTCAGTTACTCCAGTCAACTTTACACCCACCTACCCATTCATTAGCCCATCCATCCACCTACTCATCTACCTACTCATCTACCCATTCATTCATGTGCCCATTAGTCTACCTACCTATCCTTCCCATCCCACATTTTCTTACTGTTGATTTTTCTATCTGTTGATACCTTTACCCACTAATATAGTCAATATTTGTGCTCTAGAATTGACCTTGTGAGGAATAGAGAGGATGGCACTGCCTTTGCCCTCGAGAGACTTACATTTAAGAGTTTTAGGGCTGTTAGAAGAAGTGTAATCATGATTCCATTATATACTGCATGTCTATAAAGCACAGACTTCCAAGACTACACGCGATGAAATTTTGTTTTTCTTCTTCGTAAGTGAGACATCGATGTTGGAGATATTAATAATGAATAGATCAAAAAGCATTATTGGAGGTAGGGGTAGAGCTTACTTGACATTTTTTTTTAATTTTTGCTTTTTTGCAGGGGGTAAGGGAGGACAATTGGGGTTAACTGACTTTTGAGATCTAATACTAATGAATTATATCAATGTGTTCTAGTAGATAGAGTATTTGGACTTGGGATTAAAAAGACCCGGTTTCAATTCCTACCTAGAGTGCTTAATAGTTCTGTGGCCAGAGAAAAATACTTTGCCCTCTATGTACCTCTGGAAAAATCATTAGGCTCTAACTCCTAAATGACAGATGGTTTGAGATCAATAACCATACAGGTTAAAATGGTGAAAACAATCATCATACTTGAAGTTGGTCATGCTAGCAAAACGTGTATTGGGTGTATTTGCATATGTGAAAGGTAATAGTCCTTATTAAAATGAGAATTGCTACTAATGAATATCTTTTCTACTTCACCAATCATTCCAGCTGCACTCTTCCTTGGCAAATGCTATAGAATCTGTCCCAAATAAGTAGGGCTCAGAGCTTTTTTGTAAAAGGCACCATACCCAGCTAACAAAAGCTTAGCACATTGTCCCCAGGCAATGGGTTCTCATTTGTGACCCCCATTTCTATGTGGAAATTGAATTCCTCTATAACTGATAACTGCCCAGTTAAGAATTAGATAATTGTGGGGCAGCTCAGTGGCACAGTGAATATAGCACCGGCCCTGGAATCAGGAGGACTTGAGGTCAAATCCAGCCTCAGACACTTAATACTTACTGGCCGTGTGACCTTGAGCAAGTCACTTAACCCCAATTGCCCTGCCTCCTCTCCTCCAAAAAAAATTTAAAAAAAAGATTCCTATATTTTAAAATAAGAGTTAAATAATTTTACAAACCCCTAATTACTTTCTGGTTTAGTGTACAAATGAATATGAACCAAAAACAAAAGGGAAGCTAAGGAAATCAGATAGTCTTCACTCTTCTAGTTGTAATGGCAAGCAAAGAAGTACTTAGTGCCTTTTTTCAGCTCAAGTTTCTTTTAAGCCTTGTCCATGACTATATCAAAGAAACAGAATTTGTGAACCCCACAACTTGTGAACCCCTGTGGCTGATGGAACAGGAAGGGGTAGAACAGGGAAGAACTTAATGACCATATTTAAGGAGAAGCCCAGTCTGGAAGAGAGCAGAACTGAGAGAGCGCTTGTGGTGGCAGATTTTGAGAAGGGAACATTTGTGGTGGCAGCACTCTGTCTCTTCTGTCTGTGTTGATTTTTGTTTGTGATATATGCTGAGTTCTCAGACTTTTTTGGTGGGTCTCTGTTGATTTCACAGGCAGATAGTGAATTCATGATGGTGCTGTCAATGTGTATGAATATTATTGTGGCTCTGTTAAGCTTTGTCTTCCCAGAAACAGGAACTGTGAAGGACTTGAGGTGGACTGGACACTGCAAACTTCAGTGTAGAATGAGAACTGGATAAGGAACTGGACAAGAATCTGGATGAGGAACTGGAGAAGTTGCTGAGAGCTACCTGCCTTTGAATCCAGGTGACAGTTGGATAAATTTGGGCAGGAACTGGGACCATGGAAGAGGAACCATGGAAGATGAGATCCTGCCTTGAGTCAAGATGAAAAGACCTCTTCTTGGTATGACTGAGAAGATGAATTAGTATTTGTGCCCAAATATACTAAATTCTCCTGGGATGAACCAACATGCACCCTGATATATAAATTCAAAATATTTGTTATTGTGATTGTTCTTGTTGGTGAGTTCAAATTAGACCTCAGATACTTACTAGCTGTGTGACCCTAAGCATGTCACTTAACCTGTTTGCCTCAGTTCTTCATCTATAAAATGAACTCAAGAAGAAAATGGCAAACTATTCCAGTGTCCTTGTTAGGAAATCCCCAAATGGTATAACAGAGTCTGACACAACTGAAGAATGACTTAACAATAACCATAACCACAAGAGATGTCTTTCAGGCTAGCCATCTCCTCATTTCCCTAGAGCTTGCCCTCTTTGGAGTAGATTCCTTCAATCCCCACACATACATGCATGCGCTGGGTACCTTCCCACCTTCCCTTTTCAGTTTATTTTTGTGTCTTCCTCTTAGATTTTATGCTCTTTGAGGATGGGGACTGCCTTTCTCTTTCATTTTTGCATCCTCAGCTATTAGCACAGTGCTGGGACATAGTAGGCACTTGGTGTCTATTGACTGATGGATCAAGAATTATGAATGGTATCACTAGTAGATGGCACCTGAGTTACATTTTGAAGGAAACTCTGATGTCATCATTGTGGTGACTTTCTGCACTCCTGTGTGTAACAACCAATCCGTGCCTTGATAGATCACTTCCATGAGTTACTGTGGCCAAAGGAATTTATCTCCCAGTGGGCAAGCTTTAGTGATAAAACTCTATAATAGGTAAACTCTGGTCCATTGCTGGACTGAACAGGCAGAATTTATGCCCACTTTCCACTGATCTTTAGATCTCAGGGGCACCTCCCCACACAACTGAGGCATAGGAGGAGGATGTTAGTGGGAAAATGTCTACAACAGCATGTGAAAGCTATACAGTTCCAGAGAAGTGTCAGCCAGTATGATCATTAGCCATCTTAAATCCATTCCCTGAGCTTCATTGCACTGTGATGGCATGCATCCATCAATATTCCCCAGGATGGATCCCAAAGCCCATGTCCAGGGGAAATGCTGCTTCATCAGCTCTTCTCCCTTCCACCTAAGTAGCACTTGGTAATCAGGATTGAATGTTCAGCATTGGATTTTTGGTACCTATTCAACCTTAATCTTATAGAGCTTGCATTTTAAGGAAGCATTACATTTCCTTGGTCCCTGTGAGTAGAAGAGATCCTGAGCTACCCTCCAGCTTATATATGATGAAATCAAAGGAAAAGGCCTAATCGTTTCCAGTTTCCAACAATGTTTTTCAGTGACATCAAGCAAAGTCATGACTGATATGATTCTGGTGAGCTCAAGGATGCCCACACTATCAACAGAGCTACCACTTTGGAACAGGAATGGAATTTTCTTTGACCACTCTGGAGCCTAAAGTTTCCAAATCTTAAAGTTGACCCAAGTGTAAGACCAAGGTTTATGATGGAAAACAATTGCTCTAAGATGTTGAAAAGCCAACTGTATTGCAAAGCTGAGAATGTGGGCTAGCTTTGCAACAGCACCAGAAAGCTTTTCAGATGGTCTTCTATCAGCCTACAATATGTAAGGTTGCATATAACCATTACTTCCTGTCCTTTGCTTGCCTTTCAGCAGACCACTCACATCAAGGAAATAGCTAGCCCAGGGGTGGGGAACCACGTGTGACATTGAGGCTGCAAATTTTCTAACCCTGTACAAGACACTGATATTTAAAAAAAAAACTGGGGGGGGGGAGGTAAGTTTAATGGATACCAGGTCCATATGGGACAATTATATAACATGATATGCTATTCGGTCGTTCTCATTGTTCAATCATTTTCAGTTAGGTGCAACCCTCTGAAAAGAAAACCCCAAACAGGGTCACAAAGGGTTGTACCTGACTGAAAATGACTGAACAACTATTGATTGACACTACACTTCTATGAGAGTGACCTGTTGTTTATTCTGTAGCACTAAAACCCCTTCATACTTTAAAACAAATGTGACCTCATCAGGTTTTCAAAGCAAGGAATTGGAATTTAAAAGAAAAAAGGAACAATTTGATAGTGGGCCAATATTGTTTCAAAAAAAGTAAAAAACAAAAACAAAAACCTCATAGGCCTCATTGTCTTGCCGTACCAGATGCACAGGCAAATAGACTGGGGGAAAAAATCCTGAACTTGGCACCAAGAGAAGCAGGTTCAAAAACAGCTGTGGTATCATGAGAAAATTACTTCATTGAGAACTCCCTCTGTACAAAGGGGATAATAAGCCATTCACTAAGTGCTTTCAGGTGGGGAGGGAAGTGGGGGCTGTAGGGAATTGAAAAAAGAGCTTCCCAAAGCTCTGCAGAAATGGAAGGTGTCCTCATTTTGCTTAATGGATAGTCATTTCAGACATCTGCATAGAAGCTTCCCACTTTTATGGTCAATGAGTTGGCGGGAGAGGAGACATAGAACATCTATTCCTGCATATTCTGCATAGAGGATTACCTAATACAAAAAAGCCTGTATTAGAGATTCATTTAGGTAAAGCCTAATTCTAAATTAAGAACAGCAGCTTGGGGCAGCTAAGCGGTACAGTGAATAGGGCACCAGCCCAAGAGTCAGGAGGATCTGAGTTCAAATCCAGCCTCAGACACTTAACACACACACACATACACACACACACACACATTAGCCATGTGACCTTGGGCAAGTCACTTAACCCCAATTGCCCTACCTTCCCCCTTCCAAAAAGAAAAAAAAAAAGAACAGCAGCTATGTTCTCCCAGCCATAGCTGAGTAGTAGCAAGAGTAATGAGTATTTGTGTGTTAACTTCTCTGAGCCTCAGTTTCCTCTTTTGTAAAATGGGAATACTACTATTTTTACTTTCTCGTTTACAACAAATGTTGCAATGTTTATATATGGGCAGGGTGGAGTGTGTTGTAAATTCATAAGTGCTTTGGAAAATGTGAGCTCTTACTGTTACCTCCATTCAAGAAATACACAAAGAACATCATTTATACTTCAGGGACCCTTTATGGATCCTGGCACTGTTTTAGATTCACAGCTCAGGATGCTGCTGAATAAGAATTCTCATTGCTGTGTTCCAGGCTGATGAGGCTGGTGCTCTTCCTGTTCAGTGGGTTAGGGTTATGTTCTCTCTGTTAAGGACTCTTTCTAGGTCTTTATTTTCTATTCCCGAAAATGTTCATAGCTGCATATTCCTGTTTAGTGCTAAGTCTGTATCTCCTACTGTTAGAAAGTTCCCATATGCATGAACAGGTGAGTCACTGTTGGCTTTAGCCAAAATACCTTTTCCTCTTATACCCCATCCCTACTCTTTGATATTTATGCATCTATGTTTGTGTATGTGTGTGCATATATGTGTGCACATATATATTTATGATACATTTAATTGAAGAATTTTATCTTTACAACATAGTTATTTCTAGGAAGGGGATCCCCCCACGCCCCCACCCTCATCAACAATTACCAGTTTGAACCCTTCTTCATAAATAAAAGTAAAAATTAAGAGAAAAAAATTCATCATAATGACTATTTCTGATTATATATATATGACCTTTTCTTACTAGCGCTCCACATCAGTGCTATGAGGAATAGGCTATGTTTCATTATCTCTTCTCTGTTAACTTCATTGTGTTTTTCTTTCTTCTTTAGCGTTTGACTTCCTTTTATGGATCTTTTGATTTACAGTCCCATAATCATCATGGAAATTGATCTTTGTTTTTTTTCATTTCATTCTGCAACATTTCTTATGAATCTTCAATCTTCAAAAATTCATTACATCTTTTTTTTTAATATACAACAGTATTTCATTAGAGAGGTAGTTATGGCATAAGGGATAGAGATCTGGTCTTGGAGTCAGGAAGTTCTGAGTTCATGTTCCACTTTTGATCTATATGGGCTTTGTGGACCTAGTAACAACAACAGCTATTATAGTGAACTGGGCACAATTTCCTTTTTCTGCTAGTAGTAATAGCAATAATTTCCCAACGAATTATTGTAATAGTAAAAACAACTATAATAAATTTAGAATCAGTCTTCTTAGAGATGGATGAACTATCTTGCTGGTAAACCCTATGGAGCTCTTGTTTTTCTTTTAACAACTTCTGAATTTCCCCATTAATTTTGTCTAACTAATCTTGATGTTTGAGAGTATTCTGGCCCAGATGAATAAATACAGTGCTGTATACCAAGTCTCGAAAGCTGCCAACCCCTTTTCTGCTTCACTGTTGCCAACACTGTGTTGGATTCACTTTCCCTCCAATTTAGCAACAAACTGCTATCTCTCAAAGAAGCACTCTTAATTTTTCTTTTGGTAGTGTTCTTGCCTTGGGAGTGCCACTTTTCTTGAATGTGAATATTTAGCTTGGAGAGGATAAGTCTATGATTAGTCCAGCACTCTGATCCACATATCACCTTCATCACTCTCACATCCTGTCTGTCTCTTCTCCTTATAAGGACATAGTCTATTAAATGCCAGTACTTGCTGCCAGGAGCTTCCATGAAATGATATTGTGCTTAGGTAGATAGAAGACAGTGTCACTGCTGTTACTGTACTGTGACTCAACATAGTATGTCATTTTGGTTTTCCTTGACAACGCAGGACAACAACTAACCAACCAGCCAAAATCCGTCACTCTACTAGCTAGCATTTATTAAACAATTGCTATGTGCCTAGCACTTTGCCAAGTGCTGGGGATATCAGTACAAGTAGAAAAAAAAACACAGTACTTGACTTCAAGAACCTTACTTTCTAATGGGAGAAGACAACACAAGAGGAAGTTGCTTGGTAGCCTACCCTGCAAAGGTAGCTTTCAGCCTCCCAAGGAATGAGACTTTGCTGCCTTGTATACTATAAATGGAAGTTTGGGGAGTGGTCCTGCATTCAGAGGTGAAGGCCACAGGACAGACACACCTACAAGTTGTAAATTTTAGGGATGGAGTTAGGAGACTTTAGGGTGAAGTGATGGGGCATGGTACAGGAAATCTAGAGTGTAGATTGGAAGGGAATGACACATGGCTGGCCTGTGTTCCACCCTTAAGTGGAAGTTGGTGGAGGAAGTTCTCTATAAGTTCTTGTCCCCCAACTAGATTGGAAACTCCTTGAGGACAGGGACTGTCTTTTACCTCTTTTTGTATGCCCAGCACTTAGTCCAGTACCTGGCACATAGTATCTACTTGATAAATGTACTAATTAATTGTATGCTTATGAAATCATGGGTCCTATTTTAACTTGTAGTACCTACCTCACAGGGATGTTAAAGAAGTAAATGAGATAATGGACAGGTAAGACATGATGGGTTCAAGTCTATCAAAAGGAAAGTGAGAGAGCTTTGGCAAGCAGAGATCAGTTGAAGGAACAGGGAATATTTAATATAATGGAAATAAAAGTCAGGGAATGTGATTGCTGTCTTCAAGTTTTTGAAGAGCTATATATTATATGGGAAAGGTATGAGATTGATTTTGGCCTCAGAGTACCAGAGCTATATATTATATGGGAAAGGTATGAGATTTATTTTGGCCTCAGAGCACCAGATAGAACTCTGAATCTGGAGTTAGGAAGATCTGAATTCAAATCCTGCTTCAGACACTTCCCAGATGTGAGACCCTGGGAAAGTCACTTAAACTCTGTTTGCCTCAGTTTTCCCATTTGTAAAATGGGCACAATAATAACACCTACCAGCAGAATTGTTGTAAAGCTCAAATTAGATAATTCTAAAGCATTTAGCATAGTACCTGGCATGCAGTACTACCTAAATAGTTATTATCATTGTCATCATCATCACCATCACCATTGCCATCATCATCATCATCATCATCATCATCACTGGACATTTTCAAACAGAAGTTGTGTGACCATTTGTCAGGTGTATTGTAGCAGGGATTCCTTTTCAAGCCCCGGTTGGATTTGATAATGCTAAAGAGATCCTACCAAGTCTGAAATTCTATGATTCTGAGCAGACTTCTGTGCAGGGATGGATTGGCCTCTGTTAATCTGTTCCTGACATTCTCTGATTGTGGCTTCTTGAGTACTCCCTAGGCTCAGGCTTTACCCAGCACAACCTCAGTTTTACTTTCTCTGATAATGAATTGTACTTTCCCCAGGGGGATTCTTCCCTTGGGCTCGTAGGTCAGCCCTGTAACTGACTCACTTCTTTCATATCACCTCAGGGACCAAAGCATTGACCACATAATGTGGGAGCTCCAATATTCAGTGATTCTCCAGTCCTCTGAGGCTACTTGAATGTTCTGTTCTGCTATCTGGATGGTAAAGCCTCCTTCAGAGTTCACCTCTGCTGCTGGGCTATGTTTCATGCCAGTTACCCTTTAGGCAACAACATGTAACAGGATTTCCTTTCCCCCTCCTGATATATTGTTTTACTTTGGGTGCTTGCTTTCAAACAGGGGATCAAATTGGTCATGTTACAAAATTATATTTCTAAGCAAAAAAAAAAAAAAACAAACAAACAGAAAAGCCATAGACTAAGAGGAAAACTGCTGTCCAGATATAGGATGGCCCAAAGATCTCAATGAACTTTTAAGCTATTAATGTTTATGGTTATTTAAACTTGTTAAGTTATGTAAGCTACTAGAGGTTACATCAGCACTAAGACTTTTGGGGCATGTTGCATAATGAAAATTCAGTTTCGAGTATCCACATTTCATAATCTTAAGGAAAGCTTTATTTTGCTAACAAACTGATTATAGATGCTACAAAGATAACAACATCAACAACATGTATATAGAGCCTCTATGTCCTAGGCACTGTTAAGTGATCTATAATCATTAGTTCATTTAATCCTCACAAAAGCCCTCGGAAGCAGGTATGATTATTATCTCCATTTTACAGATGAGGAAACTGAAGCAAACAGAGCTTAAGTGACTTGCCCAGGGTCACACAGCTAGGAAATATCTGAGGCTGAATTAGAACTCAGTTCTTCTTGTCTCTAGGACCAGTACTCTATCCATTGCACCTTCTAGGTGCTCCTTTAATAGGTTTGCCCTTTCTTAAGAACAGTGACATGACTGTTCCAAGCAGTCCCATATTCCAGATGAAACAAACAAAAACCTTTCTTCCCTTTGCTATCTCTTATATATTCTATATGGGCCAGTCAATGCCTAAAAGGTGTAGTGGGACTGAAGCAAAGAACTTTGGATGATGTAGCTAGATAGCACAGTAGACAGAGTGCTGCTAGACTTGAAGTCAAGCAGATACAAGTTCAAATATGGCCTCAGACACTTAGTAGCTCTTTGACTATAAGCAAATCACTTAAAGTCTACTGCCTCAGTTTGCCCATATGTAAACTAGAGATAATAATAGCACCTATCTGGCAGGGTTGTTATGAGCAAAAAATGAAATAATATGTAAAGCCCTTTTCAAACTCTAAAGTACTGTAGTGAAAATGTTGTTGTAGTTATTGTTGTTTTTAAACGAGAGCACAGGATCATAAACAAAGAAATGGAAGGGATAATACAGTTCATTTAGCCCAAATGAGTTAAAAGATGTAAACTGTACTGCAGGCTTAAAACTACTATATAAATGTGCTCTATGATGATGATGATGATGATGATGAT
>NW_027185804.1:15969624-15989354 GCF_028583685.1 Petaurus breviceps papuanus
CATGTAAAGAAACTGAGGCAAATAGAGTTGAGTGACTTGCTCAGGGTCACACAGCTAGTCAGTGTCTGAGGCCAGATTCTAACTCATGAAGATAGATCTTCCTGTCTCCAGACCAGGCACTCTATCTACTGTGCCACATAGCTGCTCTGTTACTTGTATTTTTCTGTCATCTGTAAGGAAGTTCCATACAAAGACCTGTAGACTAATATAAAAATTAAGGGTTTGTAATAATGGAATCAATTATAATAGCTCACATTAAGAGAGTTCCAAAGTTTGAAAATGTCTTTCATGTGTTATGAAATTCATTGCATTCATTTGATCCACACAACAACCCTATGAGGTTGATGCTATTACACTCATCTTACAGATGAAGCAACTGAGGCTGACAGTGGTTTCAATTACTTGACCAGGGTAAAACAACTAATAAACACCTGAGCCCAAAATTGAGTTGATGTCTTCCTGCCTCCAAGTCTAGGCCTCTATATAATACATGAAGCTGCCTAGCAAAGATGAAAGGTAGCATGGCATAATGAAAAGGGACTGGGGCTGGGTTCAAATCCAACTTCTGACAGTCGCATGACTAGGAAAATCATGTCACCTCACACTGTTATAGGAAGTATAATATTTCTAAAACTTTTAAAAGCACAATATTATTAGGAGTCACTGTTTCTATGTAGTATGTGATTTTCCATTCAAATTATGACACATATGCTCCTCTTTTTAATTTAAACCAAAGCCTAATGCTCCCTTCAGTATCTTTCTTAATATGGAGCAGAGGCTTAAGAAATTGTTTGGCTGCTTGCTTCCTTTACTGATTGATTGATTGATTGATTGATCAATTGATTGATTAGAGAAAAAAAGCATTACTTCTAAGCATAGCCCAGGTATAAACATAGTTTGAATTTAATAATGGGGGTCAGGCTTAACATTAAGAAAAAAAAACAAAAAGATGTGTGAAGCCCTGACCCTAGGTTCTGAAATCAACTTGCAGTGTACTAGAGGGCAATGTCATAAGGTCATACAAGAATTTTATGGCTAGCTAGTCCCAAACTCTCTTTTCAAGGAGGAACATGAAACCTATGGAGGTTAAGCAACTTGTCCAACATAACATAGTTAATGACCATTCATGTGAAAAATTTCTGAGTGTTCTGGCAATCTTTGAGTTCACTAGGAGTCAATGGTAGGACACTTCTTCACTATTTTCAAAGATACAAGACTTTGTCAGTGTGAAGATCTGCTCCTTCTGTTCAGATCTATCCATTCCTTACCTTCTGCCTTAACAGATTTTTTAATTGACTGCAGCCAACAGAATTCATCGCCTAATAGCCAGTCTCCTATGAATGAGCCTTACCAGTCTTCAATAAGCATAATAGATATGATCTATCATTCCAGTGGAAATATTTCCTACTTGATAGAACCTTGTAGATCTTGTGGCAGCTGATGTATTTAGCCTCTGAGGATCAAGAGTCACCTTCCTTGATCACCACCATGATGAAGTATACAATTAAGTCCTTAATAATGAAGCAGTGTGATACTTCTTATATATAAGCATATAGCTAATTTATTCATTATATTCATTTATTATTAATCAATTCATACTGAGTTGCATTAATGAGAATTCAAATTAAATATGGCAGTAATTCCCCATTGTTTGTCTTCATTAGACTACTTTTCAGTTATTGGGTTCAGTTCTGTAGGCAGCACTTTAGGAGAGACATAAGGAAGTTACTGTGGATTAAGAGTTGGATAAGCAGGGGGTACCAGGTTACTGAAATCCAAGCCCACTAAAGAAATCAAGATACTTAGCCAGGAGAAGAGAAACTTTCATGGGGTCATGGTGGCCATCTTCCAAAACTGCTAATATTTGCATGATAAAAAGCATTAACACAATGCTTTAAGGTTTGCAAAAACACTTGATGTATATTATCTCATTCAGTCCTTTTAACTGTCCTAAAGAATGGGTGCTATTAATGTCCTCCATTTTACAGATGAGGAAACTGAGACTGAGAATGGTTAAGTAACTTATTTGCTCAAAGTTGTATAGCTAACAAGCATCCAAGCCAGGATTTGCACTCAGGACTTCCTGAATCCAAGTCCAGCACTACCATCACTATACCATTTAGCTGCCTTCAGCTTTCCAGTATTTGAAAGTCTCTCATGATGAAGAGGGATTTGATTTACTCTTTTTAGTGCTCAGAGTGGAAAAGTAGGCTAGCTCCCAAACTAGGTTGGGAGTTAAAAAGAAGCTTCCTACGCATTGGGTTCTTTCCAAATAGAAAGAGCTGCCTTCTTCACTCCTGGATGTCTTCAAGGCAAGGAGAGGTACGTGTCAAAGATTTTGCAGATTATATTCCTGCCTCATACAAAGTTTGGGCTTCCATAGCCTTCAAAATCCTGTTTGCATTTAGAATTTTTTTTTTATAAGCAATTGGGGTTAAATAACTTGCTCAAGGTTACACGGCCAGGTGTTTCTGGGTGTGTACTAAGTGTCTGAGCCCGGATTCGATCCCCAGGTCATCCTGACACTGGAGCCAGTGCTCTTACTCGCTGAGCCACCTGGCCACCCCTAAGCAATTGGGGTTAAGTAACTTGCTCAAGGTTACACGGCCAGGTGTTTCTCGGTGGGTGCTAAGTGTCTGAGCCCGGATTCGATCCCCCAGGTTATCCCGACACTGGGGCTGGTGCTCTTACTCACTGAGCCACCTGGCTGCCCCTTGCATTTAGAATTTTTATGACTCTGTGATAAGGAGTAGAGAGATTCCTGTTTCAACTGTAGACTCCAAAATAACAATCTCAGCTTGAACATATAATGCATAGAAAAAAGCATATTTAGTTGTTACAAATCTAACTTGCTAGATTTAACTGTTAATATATTTAACTCAATTTAGGGTGAGGAAGGATCCTCCAAAGGTAATGGAGAAGGTGGGTGAACCCACGGTCCACAACACTATAAGCAATGTGTGGAAGTTGGAACCTAAGTCTGTCTAGTTTAGTTATGCTTCTAGAGAGGTCGACGTCACTGCCAAAATATATTGATGACAATAGTTATTACTAACATGAAGAAGTCAAGGGGAAATCTGTTCTAAAGAGAAACATTGCTGTACCTAGTAAAGGTAATGGAAAGAACCTGCTAAATTGTTTAGAACTTACTTCTAGAAAATTCCAACAACTCAGTCATCTATCTCCTAACTTTTCATTTTCCTTTGCTAGCTTTGTACAAGGCTCCTCTTTCATCTTTTGACTCTATAACCTTACCTCCACCCCAAATTTAATCTTTGGGTCCTCAACCCATTTGTAAGACTTTGAATTGACGAGTCATATTCTACTTCAGAAAATGTGACTTGTAAGACTTGCTTCCTTGTCCTATGGTCCAAAAGTCTCCTTTTGCACAGAAATAACCAAAAAAAAATACTTTTTCTAAGGCAAGAAAATACAGATGAATAGGTTAACTCTTCAACAAAGGAATTTTGAAGAAGTGATAGCCTGTTATTAGAGGAATGGATTGCCAAAAAAGCAGATAGGTCTATTATGTAGGTAGAGTGAGGGATGACAAATACAGAGCCCACGGAAGGCACTGGGACTCTTAGGATGCCAAGAGAACTTGAGAATAATCATGAGAATTTTGTGACAAATTTGTGGGATGAAATGAACAAGAGTCACCAAGCTAAGAGTCTACATCATTGAGGGAACATGCACAATTGTGAGATCAGAGATCCATTAACGTATTGGAATATATCTTTATCTTAAGAAACAGTGTGGTCTATTGGATACAGGGCTAGGTTTGTAGTCAGGAAGATTGGGGGTTCAAATTGCCCTTCTTAAAGTTATTAGCTATGGAGATTCTGGATAAATCATTTAAGTACTCTTCTCTACTACCTGCAAAGTTGTGCTGTGGAAGAAGTTCCCGTAGCAGTTTTTTTCTTCAGTAATAGAAGTAGAAGGCTAGGAATAGAATAGTTGCTGAACCTGGAGTCTGGAAGAGTTGAGTTCAAATCTAGTCTGAGACAGTAGTTGTGTGACTCTGGATAAGTCACTTCACCTTAGCTTTCTCCTTTTTAAAATAAGGCCTGAGCAAAATGACATCCTTTCTCACAATGACTTTTTTCTAAGTAGACTCATGAGTAGCGGACATCGTATTCAGATTTGGTGATTCTTGGAGAAAGAGTTCCAAAATACAGCCATGGCTGTCCTCAAGTGGTCTTAGATCCTGGAGTCAGTTGCCATGCTTCAGAACTGTTGCCATACAGCCTACAAATAACAGGTCTTCCTTGCCTTTGTAATCTGTCCTTCATCGAATTTCTCTGAAGCTGTTGAAAATTGCTTTTCAAATGAAACAAGGATACTTCTCAATGAAGGTCAGAGAACTTCATCTTTGGGGTTGAAAAGCATGGTGTGTGTCTTGGAAGAGAGAACTGAAATCACTAAATGACTGTGAGTCATGATCTGAAACCAGCATAAAGCAAACTGGTGGAAGAATTGGGTTTCCTCATAATGTTGGGCTCTCTGAAGATATCTCAGAACCCACTTGCCCTGGAATGATTAGCCATCAAATGAGGGGGAAAATTCAGAGGGGCATACACACATACACATCACAACAACAGCAACAACAACTTCATCTGGTGTTGCAAGGTCTGACTCTCATTGCAATCAGTTCCTGATCTTGTTCCATTAATAATGAATAGGGAAACACCTATATAGGGACCAGGGTGAAATTGCAAACACTTGTAAACAATAAATCTTATACACAATAAATACTAATTTTATATGCATATATGTATGTACATATATATATACATATGTGTGCATGTATGTATATATGTATATATTACAATATACATATCTGTGTCTAAAGGTAGCCATCTCTAGAGAGGGGAGAAGTAAGAAAAAAGAAGAAAGAAAGTTACATCATAACTTTATTATATATTTAAAAGGAATAGCAAGTTGTACATAACAGATTTGCAGTTTCATAGGCAATCATATTTTTAACAATTCTATAATATTATGGAAATACATGTTTTATTTCATAAACAAAAAATAAAAGAAATGGAATTTTTGAAATCTTCCTATAAATGTGAGCTATTATTTTTTTTAACATTTTAACATTTGTCACCTTTTCTTGTATTAGATTATCCTATCCATATATATGTGTATATACATGTGTGGATACAAATGCACATAATATAATTTTGAATTTTCAAAAGAATTCAAATAATGTGGGATTGTTATTCAGTTGATTCAGTTATGTCTGATTGTCTGTGACCCCATTTGGATCTTTGTAGGCAAAGATACTAGTGTGGTTTGCCATTTGAGACTTGGAATGAGAAGACTTGAATTTGAATCCCATTTCAGATTCTCATTCACTGTCTTATGACCAAGGGCACAGCTCTGAACATGGATTTACTCATCCATAAATTGAGGGTCTTAGATTTGGGTTGGAAAGAACCTTTTTTAGTTCATTTAGTCCAGCCTCCTCTATTTAGAGATGGGGAAATGGAAGGGGAGAGAGCTTGAGTGGTTTTTCCACCATCCCACAGGGGAAGAGAGAGGCCTTGAACTTAGGTCCTCTCTCTCCAGGATAGTGCTCTTCACAATGCACTTCCCTCTCATCTTTCCCTTGTAGGATGTTTATGAGGGACGTAAACCCTAAAGCACCATAGTAAAGTTAGTGATTATTTGTCATAGGAATTCTTGGCATCAGGTTTAACATCAGCAGTAAGTCTGAATGATGATTGCCTGTTGTGATGCTAAAGCAAGTCAATCTGGAGAGGACACTGCTACCCACTCAGTAAAAATATCAGGATACTGAGAATTTGTACTGCGCACATATGGAGATAAAGTAAATCTAGATAGGTTGTAATCCAAGTTTAACCTTTTCTGCACCATAATTCCTAAATAATAATGATGATGATAATTAACCTTTATATGCATATTGTTAATATTTGTCATGTGTTTTACATATAAAGATTATCCCAAAAGCTTTAATACTGTCTCACTTGTTCTTCAATCCAACCTTGTCAAGTAGATTTCATTATCTCCATTTTACAGGTGAGAGGACTAAGACTTGGAGAAGTTTGGTGACTTACCCAGAATCATACAACTTGCAAATGTCTGAGAGGGATTGACACTCAGGGCTTCCTGACTCCACATTCAGAACTCTCCATTATTCACAGCTTTATCTCAACAATCCATTCCTTCTTCCTTTGTAATTTTGAAATCATTGAATTGTCTTGGCCATCCATTTCTTTTATTCTTTTCTCTGAAAGAGGGTGAGACAAGCTATTAATGATCTTCTCCAAATTTTGGCAGATAGATTACCCAATTCCCAAAGAAGAAGAAAAAATCATTGTGATTTGTTGCCTCACTGTAAATGAGAAGTTTAAATCCACAAATGGTTTTACTGGGAACACAGAAATATTTATTATCATCAGAAATATGCTTAGAGATCCTCCCTTGGAGAAGTCTTAGCATGTTAGCTTGAAGCATTAATATTTGTGAAAATGCCACGTTTGTTCATTTTGCCTTCAAGCTAAATATTTCAGGTTACATTTTATAATGCTTTATCTTTCCCTTGTACAGATTTGGAAAGGGTATTGTTTTTCTGGTGAATCAAAGGTTTGGCAGGAGTATTCAAATTCTAATTTTACAGGTACTGTGCAGACCTTTTGCATTCCAAATAGATCTATAATGAGCTTGATGTATTTTTAAAAATTATGATTAAGTAAGGTAATCTACACCTACACAACCTGATTCAAGATAGAAATGCTGAAATATCTTGAAATTTTCCACACATTTTAGAAGAGGAAGCCTAGGTAAGTGACTCCTTGGAGCAGTCATAGAATCAAAATGAATAACTCCTCCCACTCCCTGAAAATGAGCTAATAAAAGAAGTGTCCTAATCAATAGATTATTCATTCCACCTAGCTGAAGGAAGCCTTTGTCTCTTATTAAGTATATCTGACTGTGGGAGCCTGGGAGAAATGACTCTGGGGTGGACAGAAAAACAAATGACTTAAGTTCTTGGCTCACTAGCAACTACAAGTTCCCTTGAATCAAGAAGTACAAAACTATAAATTATATTTTTGGCTACAATATTTCTTCTGTGTTGGGTGGCTTCTAAGCCTTCAGTAAGGCAATGAAAGTGATAAGTTTTTAAAGATTATTATAGGGCAAAAGGACTCTTGGTTTTGTGACCTTTAAATATTTCTCTACTCCTGAAGACTCTCCTGTTGACCTTAGGTCAATCTTTCCCTGACTGCCATTTTCTCTGACCCACTCTCCTCCTCCCTTCCTTTATTTATTCCTGTCCTTTCTCTTTCAGTACAAGACAGTATGCAAGAAGTACCAAAATGAGGGGCAGCTAGGTGGCTCAGTGAATACAGCACCAACCCTGGAGTCAGGAGGACCTGAGTTCAAATCTAGCCTCACACACGTAACACAAAAATTAGTCGTGTGACCTTGGGCAAGTCACTTAACCCCAATTGCCCTCCCAAAAGCAAAAAATAAAATTAAAAGTAGTGCCAAAATGAGTGAAAGTGATACAGACACTTCACATTTGTGGGACCTTGGGCCACTTGCATGACTTTCCTGGGTCTCAGTTTCTTTTTTCTATCAAATGGGAGATGTTGTATGAGATGCTCTCTAAAAGCTTATCAAGGCATTCATCTATGCTCCTCAATGGGTCTCCATTTCCTCATCTGTAAAATAAAAACATTGGACTAGATGTTAGCTAGAGTCCTTCACAACTTTTTAAATTTTTTTTTATTTTTTAATTGTTTTTTTTTCTCTTTACAACCCTTAATTTAATGTTCCTATGTGTTTGGGTTTCTTCTAGTACTAATATGACTTCATATTTGGACTGATAAATACTGGGGCTTCCTGTGATTTGATTTGGATGTATTCTTACTACCTGACACTGATAGTGACACCTTCCTCAATACACAAATCTTCACTAATTCAGTTAAAGGTTTGGAATGAAAAGTTTTTCCATACATTTCCATAAATTTGGCGACTGTTTTTAAATAGCATTTTCCTCTGGTTCCTAGGCTCTCCAAGGTACATTTTACCAATGCTTGAGATGCAATAATTTTGACAAGGTATACATGTAATAATTTATATATTATATTTATGTGTAATATATATGTTATACATATTATGTATGTGTGTTAATTATATATGCACAGTTTAAAAAGAGAAAGAAGAAAGGAAGGAAGGAAGGAAGAAAGAAAAAAGAAAGAAAGAAAGAAAGAAAGAAAGAAAGAAAGAAAGAAAGAAAGAAAGAAAGAAAGAAAGAAAGAAAGAGCAATGAGATGAGATTAATGTAATGAAGAGATTGCTGAAGTTATTCACAACTCTAAAGTAAGGGAACTGAGTTCAAATTCTGACTCTATAACTTTGCTATCTTGTGACCTTATACAAATCATTTAACTTCTTGGGTCTCAGTTTCCTCACCTGTAAAAGGAAGAAAGGAATAGGCATAGATAGTTCTCTAAGGTCCCTTCAAATTCTAGGTCTATGATACTATAACTTAATATTAGTAATATAGTGGGTAGTGGGTTTGATCTCTTACTCTCCCTGAGTGATCTGGAGAAAGTAACTTAACCTTCCTGAGTCTCAGATGACTCTATAAGATTAAAAATTGTAGATGGGTCACATGCTGTTGAATTGAAGGGAACTGTCATACTAGGAACTCCCACACCTAAGGAATCACAGGGTGTTTTGCATATTGACATGTGCTCTAGACAAAAACTGGCAAACTACTGCCTGATTGCTAAAATCCATCACACCACCTGTTTTTGTATGGCCTATGAGCCAAGAATAGTTGTAGATAAAATGATGGAACTGGAATCAGGGAGATTTGGATTTGCAACCTCCTTAGACACTCATGTGAGTCAGGGCTACCCATTTAACCTGTAGACTTCAGCTCCTTCATAAGTAAAATGGGGATAATAATGGGTCCTACCTCATAGAGTTGCTATGAGGATCAAATGAAATACTATATTTAAATGGATTTCTAAAGCTTAATGGGTTAAATAGTTAAATCTTCACTATGTAAAAAAATATATTTTCTTATATACTGTCTACTTATGGATGTAAGGAAAAGCTGGAGTCAAGTGAGTGTGAAGGAGATACACAATATGTGGGCCACAAGGGCTCTCATTTTAATATCGCTGTTATGTATCCTTCTTTTGTCTTCATTATGTGTGTATGATAGAAATGGAAATGAAAAAGTGGCCTGTAGCCATTTATTACACATGTTTGGGGAAGAGTCTCTTAGTAACCCAAAATAAGATCGCTGTGTGAGCTGCCTAACCGAAATGTGCATGAAGGACCTAAGAAGAGTTCTCTCTCCTCCCAGGTCCACTGATCCCTCTTTCATTCTTTCCAATTCTGCATCTATTTCTCAGCTAAAAGTGATCTCTCCTTCAAGAGTTCCTAGGAGGGGCAGGCGCCAGGTGGTGCATACCTATAATCCCTGCTATGGGGGCGGCTGTCTGGCAGATCTCTCCAGCTCCTGGGCTGTGAGCTGCAGTGGGGGCTGATCAGTGTCTGCACTGAAGTCAGTTTTAATATGGTGAGCTCCAGATTGCCTCTGGAGGAACAAACCAGACCAGGTAGGAAAATAGAGCAGTTCAAAACTCTTGGGACATCAGAGTGGGTAGTAATCTGCACTTGCAGTTTGGAGGGAGGTAAGGAGAACCATTCTTTAAAGAAGAAAAGATTTTCCAGAGGATTTTGTTAGGCTATCTCATTGCCCTTGCTTTTTAATCTTGCCTCATCTGCCTTAGTTTATTGTAAGCTCCTTGAGGGCAAATTCCCAATTTTCTATAATTGCTACATGCAAAATTCCTTGAATATGAGACAGAGGTAAATTGAATCCAAGTATAATCCTGGGGAGATGGTGGGCAACAATGAGTCCCACCACCTCAGGATATTTTTGTTAGGCAAATATAGTATTTTGCAAGGATTAGTTGCTGATATAATGAAAAATAATCAAAGACTTGGGTACTTTGATCAATCCAGTTACTCACAGATGTGCCAGGCTTGAGGACTTATAAAAGGACCACCCCCACACCTTTCCCAGAGCTTTATCCATTATCCAGCCAGCAGTTCTTCAGCTACACTGCTTGTAATTCTGCCCTTTAGAGATTCAGTGGGACCACAAGAATTAAGTACATATGGGTGAGTGAAACTGAGATGCTTACCACTTTTCAGGTGTTCTTAGCCTGGTATCCTTGGACTTGAAAATATATTTGATGCCTGTGCTTCAGTCTAATTGATTTCCTTTGTAGTTTCAAGCATTTTTTTATGCATTAAAAATATCGTGAAAAGGGGTCCACAAGTTTTACCAGACTGCCAAAAGGGTGTATGTCTGGAAAAAAAATTGGTTTATCTAGCTGATTAGCTAGTTTGCTTCCCTAATACCTAGCTGAAACCACCAACATGGAGGGAGCAAGGTGGTGATGGGGATTAGGAACAAAGGATAATGTTAGAGTGGCTACAGGTTAAAGGAGAAACCAGGCTTCAGTGTGATTGAGCATCATTCAGGAAGTATTATGGGCATCTTGAAGAATCTATGAAGATATTGGACAAATAAGAAGGTAAAACAGAGAAGTGAGGGCAGGACAAAGATTGGGTTTCAGAAAATAGGAGGGTAGAGGCAAACTTTGGATTTAATACAAGTGCCAACTTTAGGACTTTGAGTTGCTTCCCTTGACGCCCCCCCCCCTTAAACAAAAGGGTGTGTATGTTCTATTTCCAACAAAACCACTGATTTTTTTTTGAATACAGTTTTTTTTCATCTTTAACACAATTTGGGTTAACCTCTTTGTGTTTCACATGTCCCCCTTTATATGCTGAAAAATAATGCTTCCCTTCTCCCCCATTGTTGAAAGTGCTATTTTTTCCAATTTAGCAAACATTTTTTCTTATGTTATCTGATTTTGAGTACAATAGCTGCTATCATAATCTCATTCACTCTATGTATTCTTGGGGGCGGGGGAAGAGTCATTTATCAGGAAAATGCACAGTTTTTAGGAGATCTTTTTTTAATGTGCAAGATCATTTCAACCATATAAGTGAATTTTAAAAGCTTTGGAACCATTTTAGTAATGTCTATGTATTAATGCATAAGGAATGTGAAATCTAGAGATTACATATCAGCTACAGAATTAGGGAAAGTCATGTGTTCCAAAGTTAATACATGAACTGGTTGGGAGAGACAGTCCCAGGTAATGGATTTTGCATGCCTGGTCAGGCATAGCCATATTAGAAACTTCGCCTTGAGTGGGCTCCTTACAAGGTTTTTAAGCCAATTTAAAAAGTAAGCAAGAGCCCACATATTGAGAAACTAAAAGGAATAATGAAATGATGAAATGTCTCTCCAAAAAGATCTCAGAAATCATAGTCATAGATTTAGAGCAGGAAGAGAATGTGTAAGCCATGTAGTACAATCTTTCATTTTACAGGTGAAGAAACAGAAGTCCCAACAGATTAAGTGATTTGCAGGTGGTGAGCAGCAACAAAAACAAAAAGCAGGATTTGAACAGATGTTTCTGATTATTAATTCCAATCCCCTTTTTATCATATGGGCAGCTTGGGGCCCAGAGAAGTTAAGGACTTTGCCTGAGGCTTTATAGCTCCTTAAAGAGAAGCAGGGCAGTTTAGGGGGAAGAAGACTAGTTTTGGAAGACCTGGCTACAATTCTAGATCCTTAACTCACCAGATGGATAACTTGGGATGCTCTCTATAAGAAATCATCTGATTTGGGGACTTTAAATAGAACTTCTTCCATGATGGCAGTGAAGATATTGGTGAGTAACTACCCCTATTTTTATTGGCTTTCTTCATATTAATAAATATAAGATTCACTGAAACAAATTACATTTTGCTTATCTCTCAGAAGGGGTCTTGTATGATCTCAACATATGAATGGGAGATGCTTTATTGGAAGAGAATCTTTAAAAGTCCATTTTGTTCTACGGAGTCAAATGTTTTATTATTGTTGATGTTAATGACAAATATTAAATACATGGAGTCTTGTACTTTACATGTTTCAGAAAACCTTTGGCAAAAGTATATCTATCTCTTATTTACGTACAGGATGTTTTCAATATGTAAAAATCATTCTCTGTCTGTGTGTATGTGTCTCCTCCTCTGTCCCTGTCAGTCTTCCTCTGTCACTGTCCCTACTGGTCCCACTCTATCTCGGTCCCTGCACATCCTTCTCTGTGATATAGATAGATATGGATATATAGATATAGTGTGTGTTTGTATATGTATGCATGTGTATTATGTATGTGTGTATATGTATGTATATGCATATATAATCTCTAATACACATATGCAGCTAAGTTTTTCAGTCACTAATTATTGACATTTTTTCAAATATCTTGTTTCTTATGGTATCAATAACATCTTTTTTTTTATTTTGGTGCTGTTGGTCATTCAGTATTTTCACCTTTTTCAGCTAACCATATATAATAGTAATGAAATTTGAAGATCCCTTTGTATTGCTAACCTAAGAGGTACTTAACACCTAGTTTAAATTAAGAGTCTGTTAAAGAAATAGAAGGTATGTAGCCCTGTTGCTGACATCACAGGAAAGGGCTGAACAGGGAGGAGCTATACCATATTTAAGGAAGAGCATAAGCTGGACAGTCAGAATTTCCTGGGGTAAGCACTGTGGAAGGCAGGGCAGCTGCTTCTGGACTGAAGACTGAACTGAGAATTGAGAAGAACTGAGAAGAGGAATGAAAATTGAGAACTGAGACAGAATTTCTTGGCGCAAACCACATGGAGGCTGGATAAAGTGATTTTGATTTTGAGAACAGAGTTTATGGTCCTGAAGAATTCTGAGGGACAGCTGGAGCTGCTAAGGATTTCTGAGGGCCAGCCAAAGCTGCAGAAGACTGAAAAAGCATGGCTGTGGTGCTGGTATTTTGTACAAATGTTGTGACTTTGTTAATGTGTGTGAATGTTCTTGTGGCTTTGTTAAGTGTTGTCCGCCCAGGAACAGAGACTTTGAAGGATTTGAGATGCATTGGACACTGTGAGCCCCAGTGGAAATCGGGAACTGCACAGAGAACTGGACAAGGAGCAGGGAGCTGTCCGCCTTTGAACTCAGGTGGAAGTTGGTTAGATTCAGTCAGGAACTGGGACCGTGGAAGAGGAACCATTGGAGCTGAAAGCCTTCCCCCAGTCAAGATGAAAAGAGCTCTCTGTGGTTACTGAGTGGTGACTGATGAAATTGTCTGAGTAGTGACTGATGAAGTTGTAACTTAAACTCCATGGGTAGATAACTTTTACTTTTGTACTTTGTGACACTTAAAGAGGCAAGCTTCCTTAAGTATGATTGAATGATTGAGTTAATAAATTATTTAGTTACTAAATAATTGTACTTTGCTGAAAACTATGTGACCACTTGGTGAAAAATATGTGGCCACTTTAGTGATAAGTTGTAATATTGTGAATGCTGTACCTTAATTTTCTGTGAATGTTTTGCTCCAATTTGTTATTGAATAGAGAGTTCACTATACTATGTAACCAGAAACTTGTAAATTGTTCACAGCAGCAGTCCTCTGGAAAGCTGCTTGTGGGTGGCTGTACACCAGACAGATTCAATCTCTCTTTATTCTTTGGAAATTGTGTGACTCGTAGCACTGATTTTTGGAGGGAGGGTCTTCTTGATGTATTGTAGATGCTTTGTCACTTTCTTCAGTACCATCCTCAGTCAGGGTTTAAGAAGTCTAATTACTGGTTCTCCTATCATCAGTTATAGGAAGAGTTTGTGATGGAAGTGGTGACTGATTCATTCTATCTTTTCATAAAATCATTGTAGTCCTTTCAGTTTCACCTTCAATTGTTTTGAAAATGATTTGTCTTCTTTGGATCTCATAGCAAGTTATCTGGGACTTGTTTCCTACACTATTTTTTTTTACTCCTTTTTAAAGTACTATTGTTAATAACTTCACCACAGTATACTACAATCTAAGTTAAGTTATATTCTAAATATCGCCCTTCACTAACCTTTATCTAATAATCAAAGGAATAAAATATTAGATATATGAGGTACTTTCAGGGTTCCTTTAACTGCTACATTGGAATTATTGCTCTGCATTGGTTTAAATTCTACTGGGTATGGTGATAGTTAATGTCCATTTCCCTTTAACCATTTCCTAATTCTCATCATCAATTGCTTGTTCCAATAGATTAAACTAGGTTAAAACTATACAATCATCTCATGATTATCCCTCCTTTTAATTTGATGTTGTTTTTAACCTAGAAATGTGTTGATGGACTGACTCAACATAGACAACTGATTTTGAAATGAATTGGAGGGAGTGGGATACAATGAAAAGAAAACTAAATCTAGAATCAGAACTTGGTCTAAATCCATTCTCTTATATTCAAATCTGTGTGACTTTGGGCAAGTCATTTAACTTTCCTCAGCCTCAGTTTGCTTTCTGTAAGATGGAGGAATTGGATTGGCCTCTGAGGTAACCTCCAACTCTAAATCTGTGATCAATAACCAGTAGTTTCTCATCTGTTACATTATAGTCAATTTAATTCTTTGTGATGTTTGATGCTTTCCATATCCAGCATCTTCTTATTCTTTGTAAAGAATTAATGATATGTGGACTAGACTAGAGACTTGAGGGAAGGGTTAAGGCTTTGAAATTATAAATTTTTTGATCCTGAATCATATTTTCTAATATATTTTCTTTCCTTTCCTGCACACAACTTCATACTGAAGCAGCTGAATATCAGTCTGTACATTGACTAGTTTTGGTGACTCATGACCCAATTCAACAAAGATTTTGATAAGTGGAAGTTCTCTACATGATCACCTTTTAGTATTGTGATGATTGAAAAGCTAGAGGAGACATAGTTTCTGGGTAATTTAATCATTTTATTAATGAGGCCAGCAGATTATTAATAGAAAGATGGTCATTTCGCCATTTCTCTAAGACCAAATACCTGTCAGGATGGAGTCACAGTTTATATGCCCTTTGAAGAATAGGTATTCACAAAGTGGTGGCAATCAACTCAGAATGGTTAACACAATGGGAGGTGAGGGCTATATTAAAATGAAGGTGTTTGGGGTACTTGACTTAGGTCACTGAAATTTTGGTCAAAAAGACATCAATTTCCGTATCACTTTACTTGATAATAGGAAGAATCAACCTTTCCCCAGATGTGTGTGTCTGAGCAAACACAATGAGTAGGAATACAACTATTAGCTTGAACTTAGAATTTCTTTTACTGTCTGTTAAGATCTTAGCCTGGGTAAATCTCTGAGAGAGATTTCCCACACTCGTTGATTACTGGATGAGGAAATAGAAAAGGAAAACTGTGGACCTAATAAAATAATTAGTTATTAAATATAAGAGAAAAATATTCATTTCTCAGAGTATGTTGAGTTGGTCTTAAGGATTTTGATAAATTCTTTGGAGTATTTCTCTATATCTTCGTGTTCTATTGGGAAAGATTGTGTTCATATTGACATTTTACTTAAGTTTATGAAGAACAATACAAGGCAGAATGGACAAGTACTCCATGAATTGAAATGGGTTGTTTACTTTGAGACAAAGTTACATGTGAACCACCTCTACAACTCCAACTCCAACTCCAACAAATGGTCCTCTTGATTCTGCTTGGACACTTCTCAAATGGGACACATAAAAAAAAGCAATGTTGGTTCCTTTATTTGCTTCTGTAAAGTGAACCCAAAAGATATCAATTAGTTTGGCTGACCATCCAATATGCCTTTTTAATTTCATATATAACAGAACTTCTTAACTTCTTTGGTGTCATGAAACCCCTTTTACTGTCTGGTGAAGCTTATGGATCCTCACTCAGAATAATGTACTTAAATGCATAAATTACATAGGATTACCCATGAAATTCATTATGTTGAAATTCAGTAATCAAAATATTAAAGAAAACACAAGTGTAGACCTCATGTTAAGAACCTCTTATTTATATTGTGAATAAAGATATTGCATAGTTCGGTATATTAACTCAAATTATCAGGCAAATATCTCACTTTTATAGTATTCAGTAAATGTTCAGAAAGGGTCAAAAAAGTTTCCAATTCCTAGTACCTTCTGCATCTATTTCTCTTAGCCTTTATTTGTTTCAGCAGTGCTTAAAGTAGGTAATATACCAATGTGTTTTTCTTTGTTTAAATCTTTGCCATGGCCAAAGATTTAATCACCTAGTGGCCATCCTAATGGTTATCAACACCTTTGTTCTAAATTAGGCTTAGGGAAACTAGGTAATACAGTGGATAAAGTGTTGGGCTTGGAGCCAGGATGACCTGAGTTCAAATCTAACCTTAGATACTTTGTAGTTGAATGACCCTGGGTAAGTCATTTAACCCTGTTTGTCTCAGTTTTGTCATCTGTAAAATGAGTTTGAGAAGGAAATGACTAACCTCCAGTATCTTTGCCAAGATAACCCTAAATGGGGTCATGAAAAGTCAGATGTGGATGAATGATGACAAGACTGTAGGCCAGAAGGTGAAAGCTGTCATTGAGTTCTTACCTGAACCCCTTCTAGCTTGGTTGAACCTACCAGAACTAGTTCCATGCTGGCATAGCCTTTAAGAATCCAATATCACTTCCATTCTTCAATGAAATATTAAGAGCAGGCTGTAAACCACTAAATATAATGATGATTATTTATTAAATTTCCAAGACCCTTGCCTCCTGCCTCTTGATTTAGTGTCCTTTCCACTTCAACCTACCCCTTTTCATGACTAATGGAAAGCAGCAGCACACCTCCAAAAAAATCTAATCTATTTTGAGCCTCTAATTTACAGAAAATAGTATGTGAAAGAAATCCAAGAGGGTAGCTTTGGTAATCCAAGTGGAACTTTTTGTCCTTTAAGGATTTGGGGAGCTATTGGTTTTCTAAGAAATGCCCAGTTGAACTTGTGTGACTGCTTAATGATATGTCTCTGTGTGCCTTCTGAACCACAGTTTTCTCAACTTTCTAATCTACTTTAAGACAAGAGACCTCACTGACATCATCAACTGTTGATAGATTTACTGATCTAGGCTTATAGGCCTTTTCAATACTGAATCTAATACCTAAACAGATTGGGGGGGGGGGGGAATAACCAAGGGTTTCTTGTGATGTGATGCTGAGATGACAACATGAGCTGGTATTGTTATATATCCGAAGAGAAGCAGGAAGACATAAGCCAATGATTTGTCTTTGTCATTGAACTGAAGACTGTCTCTGTGTCCTTAAGTTTGTGCTTGTCCCATTTGGGTGGTGTTTGTCCTCAATTAAATAGCCCAAGCTAAGCAGAATGTACATGGGCTTATTCACATAATCCATTTTTTAAGGAGAAAGTCCGTGGTGAGTAATGAGGCTTTAAAGATCATTTAGGCACCTGAGAAATAACAATAAAGTCTCACAGTTTGCATTGTATTGGCAAGGATAAGTTGCTTGGTATCACTGGAAAGGGCAAAATCATGAGGTTGGTGTTCTAGGCTCATTTGTGCCACTGTGAGAACTTGGGAAAATCACTTAACCTGCCTATGCCTCAGTTTTTCCACATGCAAAATTGGGAGTTTGTACTAGATGAACTCTGAGGTTCCCTCTAGCTCCAAATTTGTAGCCCTATGATCATATGGCTATTACTCCTTGCATCTCTGTAGTCCTAAATCTGTAAGTGATTTTCATACATTCTCATTCTTCCATTTCCTTCTGTAGCTCATTTTACAGATGAGATGTATATGCCACAATCATGATTATTCCAAATTTATATATTTACATATTTATTTACATATTTACATATTACACATTCCAAATTTGCATAAACTGAGGTTTGGAAAGGTTAACAGACTTATGGGAAATTATGATGTCAGTGGTTAATTAGTATTGGTTCGGGAATGCATTGCTGGATCTTGGCCAGTCTTATGTGAGGTTAACAAAGAGCCACACACCACACATGTGAGTAATGAAAACAAAAGGGATTGTCCTCATACCAAGAGTAAAGTGAGAAAACTCATGCCTGAGAGACAGTTGACACTGATGAGTTTTCCCTTTTCTTTATTATAGACAGTAACATTTTCCCCATTCCAAGGCCAATTTTATGTAACTGTAGACAGTATCACATAACAGAATTTGTACTTGGTTTACATGTTTCTTCTATGAATCACAAGGCACTTGGAAAGCCCAATTTCATTAGTCGTCCTCAGTCCTGTTAGGTAGGAGAGAAGGTTATTTTGCCCATATGTGCCCAGAGTTTTTGCATAGGCAAAGATGGGAATGAACATATGGAGGGATCATTAACTTGTGGGTGGAAGCTTTGCAGGGAAACAAAAGAAATTAATGAAGCACAGAGCAGGGTGCCAGAGAATGCATAAGGAAGAGCCAGGGAGAGTGCCATAAAGTAGACACGGTAATCCTACCACTGAGACATAAGTAGTTGTGTCCACAGAGAAAGATGCCCACTCCTTTAGAGGCATTGTGGCACCATAAGTCTAATGGGTTATCACTGAGGTTCCTTACTAACTGTATGACCCTGGGCAGATCATTTATGTTACCCAACCCCAGTTTTTTTAGAAAAGTGACATAATTCTTGGTACAAATCTGTCACAATGGGGATGTTTTAAGAAAACATAATAATAATGCTATCCAGCATTTATATAGTGCTTCAAGGTTTACAAAGAGCTCATTGGATCTTCCCCCCAAATCCCATGAGATAGGTAATATTATCCCCTGTTTCACAGGTGAGGAAACTGAGACTGGGAGATTGTGTTATGCTCAGGGTCTCACAGCTAGGGAGTGTCTAAAACGCAATTTGAAATTTGCATCTTCCTGAGTCCAAATCACCTTCATTCTCGACTGTTCTCCCTGGCTGCCAGAAAATGTGTGTGTCCACTTTGGTTGCTGGTGCTTGACCATTGCTCTTCTGATCAAAACTCATCAGTTGTTTCCTCCTTCAGGCTAAAATGCAAGGACTTTAGTCTGTTGTTGAGACACTCCACACCCTAGCTGGGAGCTAACTGACCAGCCTTCTTTAACAATGGTCAGTTCACATATTGTTTTACTATCAAATTGGCCTGCTCATTGTTGTCTTGTCCATCATTCTCCCACTCCAGTTCTTGGAACAGATTTCCTCATTGAAATTCTCTTTCTTAAATACCACCTCTCTGCATCTGAGGTCAGAGGACCACTTTTCAAATTCTGCCTTTGTTCCTCATGACTTGTATGGGCATCAGTTTCTACCTCTGAAAAATAAGGATGAAAAAGATGACCTCTAAATTTCCTTTCTAGTTCGAAATCTATGATGAATTAATATATGAATGAATGAAAAAATATATTTAATAATTAGTATATGTGTATGTGTGTCATTGAGTTAAATGTTAGGAATAAAATTACAAAAAGCAAAACTGCCTTTGCTCTCCAGGAGCTTACATCTGAATGTTGTTGTTCAGTCATGTCTGACTCTTTGTGACCCCATTTGTGGATTTCTTGGCAAAGATCCAGGAGCGGTTTGACATTTTATTCTCCACCGTATTTTATAGTTGAGGAAACTGAAGTAGATGGGGGTGACTTGCCCAGGGTTGCACAGCTAAGTGTCTGAGTCTGGATTTGAACTCAGTTCTTCCTAAGTCCAGGTCCACTGTACAACCTTACTGTCCTACATCTGAATATATAAAGACTCTCTCTCTCTCTCTCTCTCTCTCTCTCTCTCTCTCTCTCTCTCTCTC
>NW_027185804.1:15989364-16082052 GCF_028583685.1 Petaurus breviceps papuanus
CTCTCTCTCTCTCTCTCTCTCTCTCTCTCTCTCTCTCTCTCTCTCTCCCTCTCTCTTTTTCTCCCCTCTCACCTGCAGTAAGGAAAATCTAATTTCAAATCCTGCCTCAAACACCACTTATGTGATCCTGTATAAGTAACTTGATATGTACAGGGCTTAAGAGGCAGAGGCCTTGGAATCTTGGCAAGGAAATGGCCAGAGAGCCATTTTGAAGGAAATAGCAAAACCACTCCAATATCTCTGCCAAGAAAACCCCAAATGGGGTCATGGAGAGTCGGATGTGACTGAAAAAATGACTGAAGAACAGCAACAGAACCAAAGAATGGTGACAGTTTTGAGAAGGCCTTTGGCAGCCAGCAAATGTTTTAGAGAGAGGGGCCAGTAATTATCATAAATTAAAATGCTATTTGTTTGGGGGAATGAGGGGGCATGTCAGTGGCAGGCAGAACTCAGCAATTACGGGGTGTTATGGGCATTGCACTTCAAGAGGGGCAGCTATTAAAGTTCTTTGTTGTCATTCATTCCTTGCTTTAATCATTGTTGATGTTTGATCTATTAGAAATGAGTGGGACTCAGTAGGGCCCAAGTGCCTCTTAGTATTTGGAAGTCATTTTCATCTCTGGGTTCCTGTAATAACTACTGGGGTCTGCATGAATATAAAGGTTTGTTTTTATAGCTGGAAAGGGACTGAGTTCCCCTTGTCTTTCCAATGCTATGGAGATCAAGCTAGAGAAATTACTTGTACTTTCAAGGTTTGAACAGTTTTCCCACAGTTGACACTTTCTTTTTTTACTATGTGACCTTGTGCACTCTTTCTCTGGGACTGTTTCCTTATGGTAAAAAGAAGTTAAAATTGATGATGGCTAAGCTCCCTTTCAGCACTAAATCGCTGGATCCTAAGATCCTGGAGATCAGTCTGTCATGGTAAACCAACAATCTATCCATCAATCCATCAGTAATTCACTTAGAGCTTAATTTTTGTGGATCTTAGGACTTAAATATGCCATTATGAGGCAGAAGGAAAACAAAAAGGTAGGGTGTTGAGAGTGGAGAGGGTATCATCAAATGAATCTAAAAGATCTAGACTTCTATGAGCTGGAAAAGACCTTGGGTGATCATTTGCAAAAGACTGGAATGGAACAAGGCTTCACCGCCTCCCATCTTCCACCACAAATGTGAAATAGCCTGAGAATATTTCAGGGTAGGATTAGGAAAGACCACCTCTTTATCTACCATAAAATTGCGTGAACCTTTAGAACTTAGACAAAATTGAAACAGAAAATAGAAGAGAGAGCTCTATTAGCACCTGTAGACAAATAAATGGAGGTCTTGGAATTATGAAGATGTCTGGCATTCATTGGTGTCCAACTCTTCATGACCCCATTTGGTTTTTATTGCAAAGATATTGGAGTGGGTCTGCATTTCTTTCTCCAGCTCATTTTACAGGTGAGGAAATTGAGGGTTAAGTGACTTGCCCAGGGTCACACAGTAAGTATCTGAGGCCAGTTTGGAATTTGGGTCTTTTTGAATCCAGCACCAACACTATCCACTGAGCCACCTTGCTGTCCCATCCCTGGAGTCAGAAGATAAGTTCAAATCCTGCCTCAGACACTTACTGTGTGACTCTGAGCAAGTCACTTAAACCTCTCTCAGACTCTGTTTCCTCACATTTGAAAGGGCAATAACAAAAGCATTTGCCTAAAAAGGTTGTTGGAAAGACCAAATGAGAACCAAAACCTCAATGTGCAGTTTAAATGCTAGTTGTGTCATTATCTTCAGTAGCTCCTATTTGAATCTTTAAGTATCTATAGTTCCAATCAGGACAATAATTTCTACTTGGAGTTCCACAGGTGGTCATAAAAGGGTCATAAATAATGCATATTGTCCTGGCACCAGGTTAACTGGTGGTAACAACAGAAGTGGATGATGCACCTGAATGACATTTGTTTCAGCCATAAACCTGTGCAAATGCCCCAGAGAAACACACTTTCTCTGAGTACCTCACTATTCATGCCTGAAAACCTTCTTCAATTACCACATAAAAGCACTTATTTTTAAGTTCTGAAAACTATGACCCAAAATTAGATACCCAGTATGTGAATGGTGTAACATTCCTTGTGAAAGTCAATCTGCCATGTGTTTTGAACTAAAGGATAAAAGATTACCTCATGATTGCCTTTCCTTAATATTTTTTTAACATTTTCACTGTCTAGCTATATTTCAATGGAGGGGTGGGAGTGTTAAAAATCTCATTATTTTTTCTCCATCTGCAGAATTGCTTTAAGGATGAGCATATCAGACTATACTAGGGAAGTCTTGGGACTTTATTATAAAATGTATTTTACATTAGTTTAGCACTTATGGAAGAGGGAAGAAGCAGGGAATGGTGAATTCAGATTAGTACAAGGCACCACATTTGTGCTGACCAATGTTTTAACTATTACTCACTCTTTCATCTCTGAGACTCCTTGTCATTCTCAAATATACAATGTCAAAAGCTGATTTCGTTATCTTAGAGGTGACATTCAATGTCTCCTTTCCAAGACTGTGGAAAAATAGAGTGAATAATGAATGATCCCTTTGGCTTTCCTTCAAAAACCGACAGTGTTGGTTTTAAATTAAAAAAAAAAACAGGGTCAGATAATGATTACAATATGTTAAAACCTATGGAAACTGAATTTACTTAAAGCTTGTCTTATGGAAGAGATAATAGGTTGGGGTTCTTCACTTAAGGTGTATGAAGTTCCTTCCCTCTTATCCAATATTTTATAACTATTTCAATATTATTGGTTTCCTTTCTATCCCTACACATTTTATTTTATACATTTAAATGCAATATTCTGAGAAGAATCACATAATACCTAAACTGCCAAAGTAGTCCATGACATTAAAAAAAAGGTTCAGAACCCCTGTGTTAGACTTTGTTTCTGCTTGACCCCAAACTGTCAAACTAAGAGCAAAGTGTTGGGAATTGAAGAGAGTTGATGGTGAAGTAGATATAAAGAAAAAATTTCTCCAAAAATGAAATGGGCTGTCCCAAGAAGCAGTGGGGTCCTTCTTTCTTTTTTTTAAAAATTGAATGACTTATTTATAGTTTTCAACAATCACTTCTGTAAGTTTTAAATTTTCTTCCCCAAGATGGCTTGTAATATGATATGGGCTCCATACATATATTCCTATGAAACATGTTTTCTCATTAGTCTTATTTCTTAGAAGAATTATAAGGAAAGGAGAAAACCATGAGAAAGAAAAAATAATAAAACAAAACAAAAAAGAAAATAGTCTGCTTCATTCTGCATTTTGATTCCAGAGTTCTCTCTCTGGATGTGAATGGCATTTTCCATCACATGTTCTTTGGGATTGTTTTAGGTTCTTGCATTGCTTAGAAGGGCTAAGTCTATCAAAATCACTGTGGCTGTTACTACATACAATATTCTCCTGGTTCTTCTCCCCTTAGGTCCTTCTTTCTTTTGAAGTCTTTAAGAGGAATGACCACCTCTTTGGGAAATTGTAGAGGGGATTGATTGGTTGCTGTAGTTTGAGTGAGGTGACATTGGAAAATCATTGGAAATTGCAAGATTTCCTATTTGTACATTTGGGCAATTCAGTTCATCTGGCTGCTGAGATACATTTCTCATATCTATAAAATGGCCAGAATAATACTCGACACATTGTACCTCACAGTGTTGAGAGGATCAAATGATGATGTAAAACAGCATGTTTTCTTATCATCTAGACCCCAATTAGTGAGAATAATGAATCCTCTGAAGTTGTTGCTTTGTTTGAATTTGCACTATATAATTTCTTTGGGACTAGAATTAATTGTCATGTCTTATTCTAACTTCAAGTTATACAAATTTGAATACATGGTACCACTTGAGGGATTCATTACTCACATTAATTGTGACCTACCTGTGAAGTGGCATGTAAATAGGAGGTATTTGGTTCAACAAGCATTTATAAATTGCCTGTGTTCTACTAAAGATCCAAAGACAGGAACCAAATATCCCCTCCCTGCCCTGAAGTTAATATGATTACTGGCTGACCAAGGTTTAGCATCAATTTTTCAGAATTTTCACGACCCATTATCACTAAAATTTTAAAGTTCCCATCCATGATGTCATTGATGTAAGGTACTCATTGGAAAAATTCCTGTATCAAAGAAGACTGTGATCTTCTCTATGTCTTAGATTTGCCTGGGGAACTAAGAAGGTAAGTGACTTGCCTAGGGTCACACAGCCCTTCAAGGCAAACTCTCTTTTTTTTTTTAAAGCAATTGGGGTTAAGTAACTTTCCCAAGGTTACACAGCCAGTTATTTTGTTTGGGTGTTAAGTATCTGAGACTGGAAGTGATCCCAGTTTCTCCTGACTCTGGGGCCACCTTTCTTACTCACGGCACCACCTAGCCACCCCAAAGGCAAACTTTTTATCTGCTTAAGCATTGATAATGTTTTCAGAGAATCCTAGATGACTATTCTCCAGTTATTTTATAGAGGTGGACTTTGTTCAGGTCTCATGTTGGATCAGATGACTTCTGAGGTCCTTTACACCTTGAAGGGTTTTTTTTTTAATGAATTATATTCTCATTGGATTTCCTCAACAACTTCCAAAATGGATAGTTCTGCTGTTAATTATTCTTTTTCTTCAGATGGAACTGAGATGTAGAATGGCTAGGTGACTTGGTGTAGCTTGCACAGCTATTATGTTGAAATGCTTAGATTCAAACCCCTCTTTCCCCATAGAGTTCAGTCAATCCATCTAGAGTTATATGTTTTTGCTTCTAAGTCAAATAAGACAAAGCTCAACCAAGACAGTATTTGGGGAGGGGGTAGAGAGAAGGGAGTAAAAAGCCCCAAGACACAGCAATAAGGCCACTACAATGAAGGGAAGGCAGGTTAGAAGCTCATCTGCCTACTCTCATACCATCCAACTTTAACTGATTATTCATGCTTCTCATTGTTTGGTCATTTCAGTTGCATGTGACCCTTCATGGCCCCGTTTGTGCTTTTTTTGGCCATTTCCTTCTCTGTCTCATTTTTAGAGATGAGCAAGCTGGGTGAAACAGGGTGAGGTGACTTTCCCAGAGTCACATAGCTAGCAAGTATGTTGAGGCTAGATTTGAACTAGGGGAGATGAGTCTTCCTTACTCCAAGCCTGACCCTTGATCACCAACTTGTCCATTATTCATGCTAACTGAATGCTAAGCTAAGGTATTATTCTTATAGTTTAATTTTTTGTCCTAGCTCACAGAATGCAAATGCTGTAATCACCCTCTAAATATAGTAACCTTGAACCAATCCTTAACATTTCCTAATTAGGATTCTACTTTTTATTAGGAGGGCACTATTTTTTCTAAAAAACAATGCCAAATCAAATGATAATTTCCACAGACATACTATGAAAGAAAAAAAGATAATGTATGAAACTGTGTTTCTCTTCAAAATAGTTCACATTTCTCTTTAAGTATATAATGGATGAAACATGTAACTTTCAAAGATGTCCTGGACTGAAAGAATCCCATTCAGTCCAAGACATCTTTTTTAGTTGAGTAGAATCGTAAGTTTCTTATGGGAAGGGCCTATTTCATTTTTGACTTTGTTTTCTCTTCCCTGATTACTCCAAATACTAGTACTCCCTCCTCATTTTAAAATTATTATTCTATAAATATATTGTAGTCTATGATGTATCACATGTTATCTATTATATATGATTCCACAAATTTATAATATATAAGCACATATTATGTATATGTATTTGTTTTATGGAAGCCTTCAGAACATAACCTTCTTAAGGGCAATTTTTTTCTAAATCATTGTTTTTGTTTCCCCTTGACCAGCACAGCACCAAGCACATAGTAGGCTCTTAAATGTTTTTTTTGTTTGATATGAGTAATGGTATTTTTTATGGGGCTTGGTTTTAACAAGGAATATAGCTGTTGTCTACTTCTTAGACCTATTCCTGACAACTCTGGTGTGTCCTTAAGAAATGCCTGGAAGGGTATTCTCATGGAGCAGGAGGGAACCAAACTGAGGGAGCATTCTGTTAGCTCCAGTCTGCCAGAGCTTATTAAAGGCATGAGTCTGCCTGGACAGCCTGGCACTGTTGCTTCCAACTGGTTAAAGCATTTGGGGCATGAAGCAGACTCGATCCTTGAATCTTGTGGCCAGTCTAGTTCTGTTGCTTTCCACGGAGAACCAGTCTCCCTTTCGGTTTCTGAATCTGAATAACACACTAGCTGCCCTTAGATCTGGAATCTATCCTTTCCACACCTCTGCTACTTGAAACACTCAGACTACTTCAAGGCTGAGCTCAAGAACTACCATGCAAACTTTAGTGATCCTGTCCCCCCAGTATAGCTGTGGTCATTTTCCTGCTCCATCTCCAGATTTCTGTGAATATATTTTCTATGGATTTTCTCTATTCTTATGGAACTATATGTTGGCTTTCCTGACAAGATAGTAAACTCCTTGAAGGCAGGGATTATATAAATGTTGTCTTTATATTCTGTTCCTTGTCTCCTCCCTCCTTCCCCACTTGCCTCGCATATCCAGTCCATCTAGAATATTCCATAATAATAATAGTATATTAAGTCCATTATCATTGCCCCCCTCACTAAATAAAGGAGAGCAGTAGTGTGATTGCAAGGCTGTCTCAGTTGCGTAAATTGTTCATATGGGGCCTTTTCAGATGTGGAATAATTCTGAGTGAGAGTTCTTTACCCATTCCCTATCTCACTCTGAAATCTTGCTTTCATGGAATGGCCATTGGATTTATAATTACATGTGGGTTCACACCCTAGTTCTGTCACTCATTAGCTCAGTGATCTTGGATAAGTCATTTTTCTTTTCTGGGCTTTTTTCTCAAAACTGAGAAAATAGTATAGCTCAAAAGATTGTGATGAGGAAAGTAATTTTGCAGAGGGTAAAATGCTATTAAAAATATGAAACATTATGTGAACAATAGAGAAGGTTTCTACTAGGAAATCACTTTTAGGAGTGTGTGTGGTGGTGGGGGGGGGGGTTAGAAACAGTTACTACTCACAGTGTTGTTTGTTATTCACTCGGTTGAGAGAGTGGGGAGAAGAAAAAAAGGGTTCTCTCTTGACCATGCTTTTCATGGCTAGGAGCTTTAGCTGTGGTTTGTAATGAAGCAAATATCTGACCATCAGTCCATTGTCTTTGTAATTATGGTCTTTTTTTCTCTTTTGTCTTTTCCTGTAGCCATCAAGATAAATGATTCATTGCTAAGTGAACAAGTTCCTTTCAATTTTAATGAAAAGGGAGGAAAAAGAGGGATTCCTTTGCCCATTTTGTGTTAGACTTAAATTTTATTGGTATCTTTTTTTCCGTCACCTTAGTTTCTGAATATACTCTCCCCCCAGAGATCTATTACTTTTAGTAATAAATGAAATAAGGGAGGGGAGGGCAGTATGTTAAATACAGCAATATCAACAGGCTGAGTTTAACAATACAATCCAATATTCCACATCTATAGTCCCCTCAGAAAAGAAAGTGGGTGGGGGTGGAGGGGCTTCTCTAGGGCCAAACTTAATCATTACAATTAAAGAGCATAAAGTTTCTTGCTTAACAAAAAAATACTTTGTTCTGCCCTCTGAGATCAAAAGGACCAAAAGTAATTAATCTTCCTGTCAACCTTTAAAATACTTAAAATCAGCTCTTATGTCCCTCTCTTAACACCCCACTCCACCCCAGCCTTCTCTTCTCCATGTTGAATATTCCCAGATCCTTTCACAAATCTAGCTGCCTCTATAGGGCTGAGTTTGGCTTTACTTTTCAGCCTTTTTTTACATTTATTCACTTTGGGGGAAAATATTTGCTAATCCTGATGCCTTAATGCCTTCAAAAATTGTCAAATCCTAGACAAGTTGAAATAAATGGTTAATAATTTTTGTAAGAAAACTCTTCATTTGGTCTGTATTGTTAAGAATATTTAGGTTCCTATTTAAAATTTGACAACCTAAATGAACAAGATGCAGGAAAACCTGAAATTATGGTTCCCATAGAAACTGTAAAAACCTCTTCTATAAAGAATACATTTCTGTCATCTCCAGACAAAATAGGAATGTCTGACCCAAAGACAGAGCCAGAAGGAAAGGGAAACCTCTAAGACTTGGCCAAAGTATGAACTTCTCCATAAGCCCTTTCTAGATCATAGGTCATTGAGCTCCTCATTGATCTGAGAAGTTGAGAATCAGATCCAATTCATAGGATTTTACATCTTTTTTTCTTGTATTCTCTATATTTTTATTTTTCTAGTAGATGATTTACATAAAATCCATTTTAAATTTAGTGTGACAACTTCTACCAGTAAACTACTTAATACTTTGGTCAAGAATGGAATGAAATAATCTCTTAAGATATCACTGCTGATTATTTTAAAACAAATACATTCAACAATTATGTTCAAATAAATAAAAGCAAAGCATCTGCTGGTTTTTTTCCTATTGTTGACTTGTGGTCAGGTCTTGCCATCTTCCTGCAAATGCTAGAGTTGCTTTCATCTAGTTATTTTCACCCTAGGGAACAGATATATAGATGACCATAAGCTACAATTGAATTGCTGTTGGGAGTCCAGTTAATGCTTGTAATGGATCCAATGTGTTCCTTTAGTTCATGGGCTTTCACCTATTGGTTCCATTCATCTTACAAATGTGAAGTATTCATGATCATGTGATCATGATCATGTGGGTTAAAGACAATCTGGGGATGGTCTCTGTTCCAAACATGGCAAGTGATCGGCTCTGGTATAAGGATATTGTTCTTCATGTTTCAAAAGGAAAAAGGTTGGAATAAATGGATTGCCAATGGACCCCTGAGCAAAGGATTCTGGTTAGTTGATTAGCTTTGAGGGGAAGCAGGAAGAAGACAGAGACTGGGAGGAGCAACTAAGAGAGATTCTAGGATCTTGAAAGCACTTTGTCTTTTGAGCATTCATGTGGGAAGACTACTTGAATTTTCCATCTGTTTCACTGAACTTTAACTCATAGACCTGGGTCTTGCTGACATACAGATGTATCTGTAAATCTTTAGCAGCCTTGTTAATAAGCCAGATGCGAAGCATTCTTCAGTGTTTGTCAACTATCTGCCAAATGCTTTTTGAAGGGAGATTCCCAAATTTGTATTTTGTGAATGCATCCCCTAGTTAATTCTTCATTTTGATACGTTGATCTCAAGTTAAGTAGACTGCATTTCATTGACTTCTTTTCAGACAATTTCACAATAATTCAATTTGCTGGCCCATCAGATTCAATTCATTTTTATTAGCTCATGAATTCCCAGCATTTATAATCCTCAGTCTCATAGCCATCACTGTAGCCCAGGATCTCATCACCTGATGCCTGGATTATTGTAACAAAATAGCTTCCTTGATCCAGTCTCCCTGTCTCATTTGATTTATCTCCACAAGACTATTTTCTGTGTTTTAAACATGAAGAAATAGTGGTCACATAGTAAAAAGAGGACTGATTTTAAGTCAGAGGACCTGGTTAAAATCCTGGCTCTACCACTTTGTGACCTTGGACAAATAATTTCCCTTATCTGGCCTTAGTTTTCCCATCTGTGAAATGATGGCATTAGAGTAAATGATCACTAAGGTTCCGTCCAACTTTGAATCTATGATACTATAAGCAAACCTATTAATGTTCTTAAGGTCAAGAATTTGTGATAGACATATGAATCAAAGAAGGATGTAGTTCTGTAGGAGGTGACGAAATGTACAATATATCTACAAATAAGTTTCATCAATGAAAGTGTACATCATATAATTTGTAAATAAGTGAACATAAAATGAGGATACATGCTCAGAATATCTGTATACATGTGTACATATACATACAAACACACAATACACATATATGCACATAGGGTATTTGTGCCATATGCCCAACACATATGCATGTGTATACACATTTACATCACTCATATACACATTCACAATACATGTATATACATATAAATATTCACAGTACATATACATATCTTTTTATTGATCATGATATTGAAACATGATATAAAAAATTTGGAAACCATTGATGGTGTTTGTGCTGGTCTTTAAAAAAAATGAATTATGGGAGGCAAAGGTATAAGTCTGTCATGTTATCCTCTTGCTCTCTGATATCAGTGGCTTCCTGTTACTTGAAATGACAAATGATCTACTGTATGTATTCCACTCTATTTTCTTTATTTCCTACTTCTCCTAATCCCCCCTCAACATTTCAACAATATCTGCCAGTTTCTGCATCTGTATCTCCTTCCTCCATATTATTCCCTTTGTTTTTATTTTACCTATTCTTCAATTGTATATGACTCTTTGTGACCTCATTTTTGGGATTTTCTTGGCAAAGATGGTCATGACAAAGAGTGATTTGACATTTCCTTCTCCAGTTCATTTTACAGATTAAAAAAACTGAAGCAAACAGGGTCCAATGACTTGCCCAGGATCACACAGCCAGAAAGAGTCTGAAATCAGATTTGAACTCAGGTCCTCCTGACTCCAAACCAAGCATTCTATCCACTGTGTCACCTAGTTACTTGTTCCCTTTGCCAGAGCTCTTCAGTTAATCCAACGAATCAGCAAGGATTTTTAAGCACCTGCTATGTATCAGTTAAAGAGCTAGGCTTGGGAGATAGAAATATGGTCAATGAATCAGTCCTTTTTCACCAGAAATTTACAGGCTAGTACTTTTCCACTTTCTTCTCATCTTTCTAGGGCCAGTTCATATCACTTCTTTCCACAAAATTTTCCAAGAGTTCTCTGAATCCTTCTCAATTATCCTCTACCATAACTTTTTCTAACATTCATATGTATCTTTGATTTCTTAGTTAGATATTAGCAGAAAGCTGCTTAGGAACCAGAGCTGGAAGGCAATTTAGAGGTCAGCTTGTCTGACCTCCTCATTTTACAGATGAAGTAAATGAGACTAAGGGAGGTTAATTGATTGGCCCAATGGCACACACATGAGCAATAGTGGCAGAGCTAACCATGATTTGCTGTTGTATTGTGTGCCTTAGTCTTATCTCTCCAGCTGCAATATGAACCCCTTGATGATAAGGAATTTTGTGGTCCACTATTTCTATATATCCCTGATATTTCTCTATATCCACAATGTTTAACAGAAATGCAGAGTCCAGGGTCAGCAGTCAATTAGTACTCAGTGGTCAAGTTTCACTTAGAAAACTGTATTGAAAAAAACTGATGAGTAATATAATGCTTCTATTCCAAACATCCATTGTCCTTGTCCATCAACTATGGTATCAAAGGTCTTGAGCTCTTATTTCACTAGGTCATATTTCAGTAAATAGTGCTACAACATGTCCTTCAGTTGTTAGAATCATAAAAACCAAGAGACAGCAAGGTTTGCAGAGCAGCTAGACCAATCCAGATGTGGCCAAGAATTCTTTTTATGATAAACCCCCAAAGTTGGCATTCAATCACTGTTTGGACCTCAGAAAGGCTTTTACCATCTGACATAGTCCATTTCTCATTTGGATTATTGTACTTAGATGAAATGAGATAATATTTGTAAAGTGTTTAGCACAGTGAATGGTACACGATAGACTCTGTATATGTGCACATAAATTTCCTTCTTCCCCCGTTATTAGAATTTTTTGCTTATCTGTATTCCAAATTTTTCTCCCTCTAATGTCCATTCTATTGAACAAAGCTTGATAATTTATGTGCCCTGTTTGGGCTTAAATAATGAGGGTGACCCCCATTTCAGTTAGGTTTGCTAGATGGCTTATAATTCTGCCCTCTACAGTCAACAGAATGAATGTAAACTCATTCATATAATGGCACTAAAAGCTATTTGAGTAAAGTTTTTACATCTCCCCCAGGACTTTTCTTCTGGATCAATATACCTAAATCTTTCAGTTGGTTCTTGTATAGAAGAAGGGGTTTGAGGTCCCTTTCTTTCCTGCTCATTCTCTTCTGTAGGCTCTAAATTGTCAGTATCGTTCTTAAATGTGTCCAGAAATGAATCAGAACTCCTAAAGTGGTTGGACCAGGACAGGGTTAAAATATCTCTCATTCTAGGTACTATATTTTTATTAACCCAGGTTTACCTTTTATTTTTGTAATCTGATACTCTACTCACTGAATTTTCCATCTTCTAAATGCCCCAATCCTTTTATATACAATATGTAACTATCTCTTCCATATGCTGTTAAATTCTTCATTATTTTTTTCAGTCCATCTAGGGGATTGTGAATTCATCCCTTTTGGTCTGATAATTAGTATTTATTAGCACCTGGAATATAGTAGACATCTATGGTAAGCTATGGGGATACAAACACAAGAAAAAGACAGTCCCTGCCCTCAAAGATCTCAGTTTCATGGGAAACACAACACATAAACAGCAGAATGTACACAGGATAAATTAGAGACCTTGGAAAATCAAATAAAAAAAAGAAAAATTAACAACTTTAGCAAAGGTACAAAGTGAAAAATATAACCACATAAAACATCAGCACTTCCATGTACTACCAACAAAAGCCAGAAGAAAGAGAAATCCCATTTAAAATAATTGCCGGCAATAAACATACCTGGGGGTCTCGCGGCCAAGACAAACACAGTTATAAAATATTTCTCACTCAAATAAAAATAGATCTAAACAACTAGAGAAATACTAAGTACTCATAATAAAAATGACAATTCTACTAAATTAAGTTACTGATTCAGTTCCATCAAAATACCAAAGAATTATTTTGTAGAACTAGAAAAATAAAATCCATCTGGAAGAACAAAAGGTCAAGAATATCAAGGAATCAATAAAAAAATGTGAAGGAAGGCAGCTAAGCTATATCAGATTTCAAACTATATTCAAATAAAGAAGTAATCATCAAAAAAATATCTGTTACTGACTAAGAAATAGAGTGACATATCATTGGGATAGATTAGGTATATAAGATACAGTTGTCAATGACCATAGTAACCTAATGCTTGATAAACCCAAAGATGCCAGCTCTGGGATAAGAACTCACTATTTGACAAAAACTGATGGAAAAACTGGAAAGCAATAAGATACAAACTAGGTATAGACTAGCATCTCGCATCCTATACCAAGATAAGGTCAAAATGGGTATATGATCTAAACATAAAGGGTGACAACATAATAAAATTTGAAGAGCAAGAAATAGACAACATGTCAGATTTATGGGGAGGAGAACGATTCATGATAAAATTATAGAAAGCATTATAAAATAGATAATTTTGATTATTTTACATTACAAAGCTTTTATAGAAACTAAACCAATGCAACCAAGATTAGAAGGAAAGTGGAAAGCTGGGGAACAATCTTTACAGTAAGTACCTCTGATAAAAGGCCTTATTTCTCAAATATATAAAGAAGTGAGTCAATCTATAAGAATACAAGCCATTCCCCAATAGATAAAGGGTCAAAGGATATGATCAAACATATCTATAGGCATATGAAGAAATGTTCTAAATCATCTTTGATTAGAGAAATACAGATTAAAACAACTCAGAGGTACCACCTCACACCTACTGGATTGGCTAATATGACAAAAAGGAAGATAAAAAATGTTGGAGAAGATGTGGGAAAATTGAGACACTAATGCACTGTTGGTGGAGTTTTGAACTGATCCAACCATTCTGAAGAGCACTTTGAAACTATGCCCAAATGGCAACAAATCTATGCAAACCCTTTGATCCAACTATAGCACTACTAGCTCTGTATCTCAAAGGGATCTTAAAAGGGGGGGAAAGGCCTATATGTGTAAAAATATTTATAGCAGTCCTTTTTCATGGTGGCAAAATGTTGAAAATTGAGGGAATGTCCATCAGTTGTAGAATGGCTGAATAAGCTTTAGTATATTAATGTAATAGAATATTATTGAGTAGTAAGAAATGATAAGCAAGCAAATTTCAGAAAATCCTGGAAAAACTTGCACAAACTGATGCAATGTGAAATGAACAGAACCAGGAAAACATTGCACATGGTATCAGCACCATTTTGTGATGATCAACTGTGAATTCAGTTCTTTTCAGTAACACAATGATGCAAGACAAGTACAAAGGACTCACAAAGGAAAATTCTATCCATATCCAGATAAAGAACTAATGGACTCTGAATGCTGATCAAAGAATATTTTTTTCATTTACTTTATTCATTCTAGTGTTTTTTTTACTGTTTCTTCTTTCACATCTGTGACTAATATGCAAATATTTTTAAATGATAGCACATTAATAAACTATATGAAACTGTCTACCATTTTCAGAAGAGGTGAGGAGAGGGAGAGATAAAAATTTGGAATGCAAAATCTTATAAAAATGAATGAAAAAAATGTCTTTGACTTCTAACTCAGGGAAAAAATAAAATACTACTAAAAAAAAAAGAATAACCTAAGTACATTTAAGTCACCTGGCCCAGATCCATTATCTAAAGTACTAAAGTTCCTTTAGATGTGTTCCAAGGCATCTTATCAATAACATTAAAGAACTGAAGAGCTTGAAAGAAGAATGGGGTGGGGGGGTAGAGTTGGAGAAGGAAGAGCAGGACATTGACAGCTACTTTTAAGTATTTGAAGGGTTGTCATGAAGAAGAGGGATCTGATCTACTTGGCCCCACAGGGTAAAAACAGAAGCAGTTGGGGAAATGGGTGAGAGGAAAATATATGTTAAATATCAGTTCAATATCAATTGTGAAGTACAGCTTTCTGGAGGTATAATGTGCTGTCTCATGAAAGTCAGTCCCTTATTATTGTAGGTCTTTAACTATGAGGAATATTTTTGAGGGGACCCAGATCTGGATTATATTAGGTGGGTTCTGTGATTCCTACCAGTGCTAAGATTATGATTGCATAATCCTTGATTTCAAAGATATTTATTTTTGCCTCTTGCTGTAAGGTACTTGGATGTACATCTGGGCATTTAATAGATGAATGTTTGCTGAGTGAATTGGTGAATGAATGCAAGATAAATGCCATCATTGTAGTAATTGAGGTTTTTCTCTATTATGGTTCTAAAAATCATCTAAACCATAAAGAAGTCTTTCTTGGTGATCACTTGAAGTGAGGAAGGAAAGCACATATTCTGCTAATGGAAGAAGCTTTCCTCCAAAAGGTAGAACACAGTGTTGAATATTTAATATCTGTGGGCAAAGTTTCTTCAATATAGAAAATTAAAGAAAATGGAATAAAAGAATTATTGGTGGCAAGAAAGAATTAGGGAGGGATCCTGATGCAACTCTCTATTTCCTGCACATGAGAACATGACAGCTAAGATCACTCTTAAAACAAAGGGTTGGGGGAAAAGAAAAGGGAGAAATATTAATAACAAGTCCAGAATCGGCCTCCTCCTTCCCCGGGGTTACAATTCCTTTGAAAGAAGGAATCTTCCCCTACTATTTTTAGAGAAACAAATCCAGGTTCTTCCTAGAAGTGTCCTTATAACCTTCCATGGTTAGTGTTTAGTGTGGTGAAGACATTAAAGAATCTTGAGTCTCATCAGTCAAGGTACTCTGTCTACCAGTGAAAGCTACTCCTTGCAGTATTCTCTTCTATAATTCTCTGTATGTGTCCATAACTCCATCATAGAAATTCTAATGCAACAATCCAACACAATGCTGGCTTTCTTGTGGTTATTTTTTAATGGATCTTGTATATTGCTTCAGTAGTTCTTAGCTGTCACCCTCATGCTGTAAACTTGCCTCTTTTCAGTCATGTAAGCTGTCTTGATGTCTTTTAGGTTACTTCTCCCACACAAATTATCATTAGCAATGTGCTTCATTCTGCTTATGCCTACCATGCCCCTTTCTTCTAGAATTTAGAGATCCACATACATGGGAGAGTTGTAAGGGAGAACCACAAAATTTCTAAGTAGACATAAATTTGAATTTTATTAACTTATTTTTCTAGTTCTATATAGCTTATTTCTTGAGAATTTTGACTGTTTTGTTTCCAAGATATTTATATTTAGTAGAAAGCGTGATTTTTTTTCATCCTCACATTATCTCTCTCTTTGTGTGTGTGTGTGTGTGTGTGTGTGTTTATTTACAGAATCTTCATAATTTCAGTTTGCTTACATTCACCAAACTTTTACCTGGATTATAGAGAATTTTAAATGGCAGTGACTATGAGATCAGGCCTTGAAGTTAGGAAGACTTGTTGTGCTCATGTGGTCACATGCTAATCTTTTAAGTCTTAGCTGCCTCCAGGAAACTTGAAGACTACCAGTGTCAGAAAAGTTCCCAGGGAACATGGTCCTCATTCTCAGATTGAAATCAAACAACCTGATAACATGTGTAATCTTAGGGAAATAATTAAACCTTTCAGTGCCTCAGTTAACTCTTCTATAAAATGTAGGGGTTGGACAAGAGGAGCTCTGAGGTCCCATCCAATGGTAGATCTTAGATACTATGATGGATCGAGGGGATTTATAGGTTAAGGTTGCTCCACACTAATGAAAGCAAAAATCTGCACATACATGCATATTTTCTCTAAAGAGAAAAAATTGGTAAAAACAATGAAAGCTAAAGATTAAATTCTATTTTTCAGGTTCCAGTATTTAGATTGTCTTGTATCGGAAAATAAGTTCAAATATGCAATTCTGGAGGCATTGTATCATAAAATACTTAATAAATCCTTGTAGACCAATGAATAAAATCATGAATATTTGTTACCTCATGACTTGAAATTGACCTGTACATCCACTAATAATCTACTCTGGTATCTTATAGTGACAGAGTGCATATCAAAGTCTTTGCGAGTTGAGTGTAGACTCTTCTATGTCACATAAATTTGGAAAGGCTTTGCATAGGAACCCAGTGATGGGTTTTGTGTCCATTATCAGAAGATCAGCCTAGCCATTTTTCAGAGGAAAAAAATCAAAGCTATTAATAATGATGAGAAAAAATTGCTGTGACACTAATAATTAGAAAAAGACAAATTAAAACAACTCTGAAGGACCACTTTGCACCCTTCAGATAAGCTAAGGTGACAGAAAAGGAAAATAAATCTTGGAGGGGTTGTGGGAACATGATATAGAAAAGCACTATTAGTGGAACTGTGAGGTGGTCCAAACATTCTAGGGAATGCTTTGAACTGTGCCCAAAGGGCTACAAAGCTATGAGTACCCTTTGACTCTACTAGATCTGTACCCCAAGGAGATCGAAGGAAAAGGAAAAAGACTCATATGTAGAAAAGTAATTCTAGCAGCTCTTTCTATAGTGGCAAAGAATTGGGCACTCAGGGGATGCCCATCAATTAGGTAATAGCTAAACAAATTGTAGTATATGAATGTGGTGGAAAACATAAAGGGAATGTCTCAGAAAAACCTGCAAAGACTTACAAGAGCTGATGTTAAGTGAAGTGAGCAAAACCAGAAGAATTCTCTACATGGTAACAGTAATGTTGTAAAAATAATCAACTGGGAAAGACTTAGTAACTCTTGGAAATTAATGAAATGGTAGAAAGGGAAAAGAAGGAAAGAGGAAGGAGTCAAAGAAAGCTCTGTCCAAGAATATTGCTATCATAAGTTCCCTGTTATTGAACTATTTCCTATACTCTGTTCCCACCCAGATGTCCACCTCTTATGTCTTCATCTCTACAATGGCTATGTCCTCCTGACTTGAACATAAGTACAGTGATCCATAACAATTCCAAAGGACCAATGACATATTAGTCTCGAGACAGAGACTGATAGACTCAGAAGGAAATAGGTTTTGCATGACTTATATTTTTAATAGATGTAAAATACTTCACCTTCTCCATGATTGAGGCTGGGTGGGCATGGAAGCAGAAAGAAAATTTGAAACTGAAAATAAAAAAAAAAATTAAAAGACCAACCTGTCTGGAAATGCTAGCCGCAAAGTTCTGTTTGGAGCCACAGCAACTCATGAAGCCAATGGACTAATGCATGGAGTGGTTGCCATCTCACATGATAAGAGCATTAATAGGACTGGAAAGAATTCTCCAAATGAAGTCTGAAACAAATTAGTGTTTTATTTCATTCAAGCCTTAGGTTAGTTTTGTTTCATTTGCTGGGACTGTTTTGATGCATTCCTGTGATTTTATTACCTGGGAAATTTCTGATGCAGAAATTGTCTTGAGTAATGCAAATCATTGTTTCCTCAGCAACGTTTAGTTTTAGAGAGCTTTTGGGGACACTAAGAGATAAGTAACTTACCCAGATTTTTCATAGCAAATGCAGAGTCAGAGGCAGCATCTGAACCTAGGAATTTTTCACTGCAAGTTTAGATTGCTATTTATGACACCCTGCTTTCTCTCATTCCCTGGTTAATATATCTCATAACTACTTTTAAGGATAGTCATAGCAATTTTAGAAATCAACAATTCTATTTCCTGTTTACACTTGTTACTATTCATGTTTTCCATTTGGGCTTTTCAGGTATGAACATGAACAAGAATGAAATACAGAAAGAACAGCCTTTAAAGCCTTCCAGGAGTCAGACTCATCCTCAGAATCTGAGTAAACATTCTTCATTTAATTCCCCAAATCAAATACAACCACAACCTTTAAATCCAGGACCATCAGCTGCTCATAAAATAGCAGACCATGGTAAGCTATTAATCTTTGGCTTGTTAGACTGAAAGAGAAGTTCTAGTTAAGGTTATGTTGGGCCCCTGTAAACTATCTTAAGCTCACATGTCAACAGCAGTCCTGGGTATAACTAGAAGTGTCATAGAATCTTGTACACTAAAGACTTCTGAAAACCCTACGATGGCCCAGAAGTGACCCTGAAATTTGGACCAGCGGATCTAAAGTTCTGTTTGGTTATTCAGAGCTAGAGAGTCTCAAAAGATGGGGTCATAAATTAATTATATGCTTGTCTCTGAGTATCAATCTAACTTAGTGTTAAACATAAACCTTCTCAGAAGACTGGCCAGTTAATGATTTTTTTTTCCAACTATGGCAACTAATGAAAATTACTAAGGTGTGAAAGGATTGCTACCTACATGATTGGATAGAGTACCCACATTGATGAAATCATAGATTCTTGGTATAGAACAGGGGTTCTTAGCTTTTTTTCTTTTTAAAACCATGGATCCCTTTGGCAGTCTGAAGTCTATGGATTCCTTCACAGAATACTGTTGGTTACCTATGTTCATAAGCAATTTAAATGTTAAATTTCAGTTACAGGTTAGTGAACATAAAGATGTCATTTTCCCCTTCTAATTTCACGTTATGTTCTATTCATGGGCCTCTTGGAGATCTGGCCCATGATGTAGTATGTTCAGAGGTAGGTGACCAGAGCAATAAAAAGGCTTAAAAGTTTGACAGATATTTGAAATATTATTAGGTGAAACAGCCAGTAAAGTTTGTTTGATCTTAAAGGGAAGTTACACATGGACAGAGTGTATGTAGCTCAATATAGTATTATAAGATATTGCTGAAGGAAAAGACCCTAAAAGTGATCTGAACCAACTCCCTCAGAAAACTTAAGTGACTTTTAATTGCCACTTAATTGTCTTATAATTTCCATAGTATTAAGTATTAGAACTGGGCTTCAAGCTGAGGTCCTCTAACTCAAGACTGCCCTCTTTCCATTGTAACACAGCATAAGGGAGTTCTTTATTACAACTGAGGACTTCCAACAATGAAAAGTACCATGTTATGGAAATAATGATTCCTGTAATTAAGTGAATTCAAACAGATTCTGAATGTCCTCTAATATAGTTCTGAAGGACAGACTAAATATCCTGTTATATCACACCCAACTCTATAATTTTGTGGTGATTATTTCATCATTTTCTCAGCCCTTTTAGTATTCCTTTGCAATGATTGATATGTGTGGAATATACCAATACATCACTATTTATAAGAATATACACTTTCAGTATAGTAGAAAGCTCTCCTCTCACTTCTGTTCCTCCAATGTTTCATTTTCATCCTATTAGATTTTTAAGCACAGAGATTATTTTTGTTTATTCTGTGTATCTCAAGCACAAAACACATTATCTGAAAGCACTAAATCTGGAAATACTAACTAAATATTTGTTTATTGAGTAATAAAATTTTAGGAGAAAGTTTAAAGGTTGTCATGTTATAAATATAGAAAGCTACCTTTGGAATCAGATAGGCCTGGAGTAAAGTCCCACATCTTACACATAAATATGGGTTTTGTGATCTGAGTACATCCTTTACCTCCTCAGTGCCCAATCTACCCTTCAAGACTCTAACTTATAGAGCAGACACATTTGCATTCATGTAAGGAGTTTCCTCACTGAGAATTCCCTATCCAGGTCTATTTTCTTTTCAATAGGAGGAATTTAACCCTTATTAACTTCTTTAAGGGCTAGCAAGGCTGAGACTCAAAATTCAGTTTTGCCATCATTGTTCTTACCAGTTTTCTCTGACCATAGCTCCATGCCTCTCTCCCAGCAAGAGCCATTGCCAAGATAGGCTACCCTCTGGAATTATGTGTCTGAGCATTTTGTGGGAGTTTGACATGTAGGGGATAATATAGGAAGCAAATTCAAATTTTCCAGCAGATCTGGCTCTCCAATAGGACACCCCTCCTTTAGCCACTCCTGAAAAAATGCATTTAGCTAATGAGTGCTGCACAGAAATGTTGGGCTGCAGGTGGATTTGGAGTATCATGGGTATTGGTTGTTTCACTACGTGGCCCTCCTTGCCATGTGTAAGAACCATCTACCTTACTTCATAGGCTCCAACACTCATCTCTTCCTCTACTTGGTAAGCAGCTTGTGCTTAGAGAGCCCCCACTGCAGAGACAGGAGTTGGCAGCCACGTCAGACTGATAGATTGAGAGTTTAGTCTAGCAAATGAGCCAGTGAAGCATTGTGTGGGCTGACTCTAAGGACAATAATGAGTGCTGAGAACCATCAAATTCTGGTTTAAATTAGGACACTTCCCTACCCATCAGTGAAGCCATCAATAGTTGATTACGGTAACACTCTTTTAGTATAACATGCAACCCTCCCTCTGTTATTGATCATTTAATTCTTAGTCATTCGCTTTGTTGGAAGGTCTGCAAAAATCTTCCCTATAGTCTCCATTATAAGAGTAGTAGGTATAATGACTCAAACCTTCTTTATTTTTTTCTGCATAAATATGAGTACGTGTTGATTCCCCCTCATAAAACGTAAACCTCTATCAACTCTCATAGCTCCCAATACCTCTACATTAATTATTAACTCCTTTGTTTAGCTTTGTAGAGATTTGAAACTCTTTTTCCAGCTTCACTGGGCATTATTCTCCCTCCTGTGATCTATTCCAGCCAAAAAGACTTTCTCATGCCTGACAGTCTAACAACTATCTTGCACATTTACACTGGCCATTCTCCAAGGCTATACTGGGCTCCTTCCTCATTAGAATGCCTCTCTTCCTTCAAGAGGCAGCCTAAGCATTGCTTCATACATGAAGCCTTTTCTCCTCCCTCCGATAACTAGTGCCCTCCCCCATCCCAAGCTACTATGTTCTTATTTGTATTTATTTTCTATATATTCATTCTCTATATACTTACCTGTACGTGTTTTCTGTCTTCTCCATTAGATTGTAAGTAGTTTTTTGCTAGTAGTGATTGTTTCATTTGTATGTTGCTGTTTGTATGTTTTCCCCCTTCTTAGACTGTATTTAGTTCTTTGTATCCTCAGCATTTAGTACAGTGCCTGGCACACAGTAGGAGCTTAACAAATGCTAGTTGACTGACTTCATACTAATCTTACCTTCAACTAGCACAGTGCCTGACACCTAGTAGGTTTTTTCCCCATTCTTGTTTTTTGAATTGATTCCTGACCTTGTTTTCCCAAGGCCTAAAGAAGAACCTATCTGTCCTTTCCAGGTAGGAAGATGAACAAGGTAGAAAGCAATTTGTACAGGCTGTCCTCTTCAGCATTTAGTGATTCATGCTTAGGTAAGTTCATTTTCTGCAATGCTACCTCCTGGTTCCCTTTCCGTGTTGTCTGTGTTTTTAAGACCTTGAATATATTTCTTTTTCAGTGACATACAATTGACTTTCAGGCATTTGACATTGAACTGTCAAATTCCAACACTTGATTATCAAGTCCTCACCATTTATATTTTGTGCTCTGGCTTTAATATCTACAGGACAAGTCTTTGGGTTAGTTAAGTGATTTATGTCAGGCAAAAAGGTCTTTGACTGAATCGATCCATTCACCCTGGTGTTACTGTGTAGGCAAAACTGAAGGATTAATCTCTTAATACTGCAGTCTTTTCTAGACTGTCTACTATTTAGATGCCATTCTTGTCCCCCTTTCTCCTCTGGGTGGGAGTGGGAGGCAAAAGTGGTTGGTGGCTTATACATATTTCTAATGATGAAAAATATTGAGTGTTTTCCTGTTGCAGTCAAGCCTTAAACATGCCTTTTCCAAGAAGTCTTCAAAATAGTCTTTTAATTAATTAATATGCATCTTATTGGAAGATTATTTTGTGGTATAGTCAGCCAGGTCAAGAGACAGGATTCAGGCTACAGGGACAGTCTTTCAAAAAAAAACTTACTCTAGTTAATCTTTCACTGAGGAATTCTTCCTGGAATATTGCCCTGGAAGTGAGACTCCCTCTCTTGATTTCAAATTCTTCCTAGGTAAGTTAAGGTTTATACAAACATTGCTGGGGATGGTTTGCCCCAACCCTTCTGGGGAAGAGAACTGATGAGTTAAGAGATACACTCATTAAGGGAACAATGAGTTCTGATAATGGTAAAATGCCAAAGAGATACTATCTTTAGTAAAATGATGGGTTCTGGCAATAGTAAAATACTGAAGGATTCCCCTTTGGAAAAGCTGATATGAGTTGAAGGGAAGAGTGCATTATTAAAATGGTACCCCTTTAGGGAAAGTCTTATTGACCTGGAACTTTCCTTACAGTAGTGGAGGGCGTTTTAGATATATGCAAATCCCAATGGGTCCCAAAACTGACCTAAAGAATATTTGTAACCATTTCTCTTCTCTTCTGTTTCAGCAAATTAGAGGTTTTGAGATTAGACTTTAAGTAGGTGATAAGGAAGTTAACAAGTGTGTGTTCATCTCATTGTTTCGTCTCTATTTTTATTTCTTTGTAATATGTAGAGTGCTGGACCTGAAGTCAGGTTCATCTTTCTGAGTTCAAATCTGACTTCAGATACTTATTAACTGCATGACCCTGGTCAAGTAACTTAACTCTGTCTCATTTCCTCATTTGTAAAATGAACTAGAGAAGGAAATACAAACCAGTCCTGTATCTTTGCCAAGAAAACTCCAAATGGTGTCAAAGAGAGTTAGATATTACTAAAAACAACTATGCAACAACAAAATTCTCAGAAAATTATCTTTGTCTTACATTGTGTTTAGAGGTTTTTTTCTTTTTTTTTTCTTTCCTTTTTTTGGGGGGGCTACTTTGAAAGATTTCTAAGGCAGCCACCCAGAAAGATTGCAGAAAAGCTGCAGCCAAACAGTACGTTGAAGAAGATGAATAAAGCTTATACTTGAAATAGTTCTCCTAACTGACTTGTCAACATTGTGATGGGTGAAGGATGAAATAACTGAGGAAGCAAAGGTTCGAGCATACAGATTTATTAAGCAATGTGTGCCAATTGATCTCAAACCAGAAGCAGGCCTCCTCAGTTTGGCACTGGACCCCAAATATAGGGAGAGACATTTTTATGTATTAAAAGATAAAAATAAGCAGGACACAAAACAGGATTATAATTAAGTAAACTGACTCCTAATTGGAGGAAAGATTAGGGGCTATCCCTGTTGAGAAGATGAGAATAAAAAGGTGCAATTCAACGAAATCAGAAAAAGAGGAGTCCCATTCTCCTCAGGTGTCTGTACTCAATTTTTTAAAATATAGAAATAATTGATTGACCGGTACAAGAACAGTTTTCAGAAAAGACATATTGGTTACTTGAGTTGTGTAATTGTGAGAAAATTCCTTGTATCTGAAGACTGATCTGAAGTCTTCAGATCTGAGTGGTTTTTAGTTTGCATAACCTAGGTCCTTACTTAAGGGGTGTCTAAGCAACAAGTGTAAGTGGTCCAACTTCCCAGCCACACAGGGCTAGGTTCAAACAATACAATGAAGTTTTCCTGAAATTCCCATAATTGAATAGTTTTCTCACAGTTAACTAGACGCATAACTGAATATAAAGAAAACGAAGCAGGATCCAGAATTAAGTCACAAGATGGAGTCAGCTTGCTTCACACAATTCCCTCAGTATCCAATTATCCCCCAAAAGATGCATGAGAAAATGATTTGTATACAAGATTGAAAGCGTAGTAGTAATCATATGTTGGGTAACATCTCTGCTATCATTTGAGAGTATTTGTAACCATTTCTCTTCTCATCCAACATGATCATAAAGGTCCACTGTGTACATCTTTATTAATATTGTAAATTGTGGCTTCATTTCCCTAGATTATACTACTCATGTGTGTTTTTTAAATCTGTACCATCCCAAGTCATACTTTGTCTTCCCAACACAGTTGAAGGCCTTATAAAATGGTCAGCCATATTCCATTTGGGTGGAAAACATGATTGCCATTGAGACTGTTGTGCCTGACCATAATCTAGTTTCCCCTTTTAGGACCAGAAATTATGATATTGATTTGGCTATGCCACAAAACGCATGATACTGAGTCAATTCTTCTACATGCATAATAACTAACCCTGAATAGAACTGGTCATTTGTGTTGTTTTAAAGCATGTGTGACTGTGTTCTATTTCTTAATATCCTTGGAAGAAGTCCTCTTTTCTATGCCACTATGAACACTAAACATACCTTTACATTTAAAATAGCTTAATTTTCACTCACTGAAGTCCCCATTATCATGTAAATCCCCTCTTTTCACCTTAAACTTTGGGATTTTATTTTGATTGCATGCCCCCTGGGATACTTGAGAATCCTGTAATTATGTATTGAACTTCAAGGAATCCACCTATTTTTTTTTTCCCACCCATCAATGTCATGGTGTAATTTATAGGAATAAAAAAGTTGGAAGGGGGAAATTTGAAGGAGAAAGGAAATAAGCTTGGTTTTGAACATGTTGAGTTTTAGCTGTCATTGGGGCATTTCTCACTCAACACTCCCTTCCTCCAATTCCAACTACCTTCCCTACCTTAGTGGTAGAGAGAGCCCCAACAACTACAAAAGGAGATTTATTTGCATTTTAACAAAATTGGGAAGCCATGAGACCTCCTGGGAACCTCTAGAAACTTAAAGGAACCCACCAAGAGGCCATTTATCAGAAGAGCCACTTTGGACACGTCAAGTGCTACTTGATTTCAAAGAGCCATCGAATTGAGATATAGAGATAAAAGGTACATCATGGCCTATTTAATCTAACTGCTTCATTTTACAAATGAGCTGGAGAAGGAAATGGCAGACAATCCAATATCTCTGCCAAGAGAAGCCCAAATGGCTTGGACAAAGAGTCAGACACAACTAAACAACAACAAATATATGTATAGATGAGAGGGCTGAGAAACAAAACAAAATACCTCAGAGAGGAGGGGAATGGGGAGAGAAAGAGGCTTACATGCCTTCCAGTCCCCCCTGGTGAATAGCTTGAGATTAGCAGTGTCTCCTGGTATCAGGGAACCATAAAAATGATGAGGTCACCATAAAATGAAGAGGTATAGGGTTAGGGGTGTTCAAGACCACAGAATACCAACATGCCGGGTCCTGCTGAATGAATTCGACTCAAGTCTTCTCTCATCCAAAGAAAAGCAAAGTTTATTAAAAGTTAGCCATATTGGGTAGACTCTTAAGGAGCCTCAGTATGTGTCAGGCGTGTGTTGAATAAGCCAGCCAGCATCATCTGACACAGAGCAAGTCTGTGCTAGAAAATTCTATGGTGCTCTCACACCACATGGAGGCAAGATGGGGTCTTATATACAGAAAGGTTGTGGGAGGAATCTAGGGGTGGTCTAGAGGAGGAGTTTGGGGAGGGTCTTCAGGAGGAGTCAATGAGGTCAGAGTCCAGTAAATGAGTGATTAAAGGTGGGAAGTTACTGGAGGCTACCTGGAGACCACAGATAGTGGTGGGCTAGACAAGTTCAAGGGTGGAACAGATTTGGGTATAGATATTTTGGGAGGATCAAGGGTAAGAAGTTGCTGGACAAAGGAGGGACAGAGATTTGGGCAGAGCCACAATGAAAGGCCTATGGCCTCAGGCAAATGCCTCAGCAAATGAGAAGATTCAAGGAGAGCTCAAGGGGGTTCCCAGAGCCTGTACCTCATCATGTATGATTGCTATATAGATGTGTGTATTTAATATTAATAATATATAACATAATTATATTATAATTATACAGTTAATAATATTTTATAAATATAATATAATACTATTTATATAATATGTATATTTTTAGGGAGAACCCCCCTCTGTCTAATCTTGTCTCAGGAAAGAGTAATAATAGGAATCTAAAGGATCCTGACTCCTCAGTCTGGAGTTCCCACCTGTTGACTAACATTATTTAGATAATGAATGTGTCATTGCATAAGGCTGTCAGTTGCTCAGTCACCAGAACTTACTATGCTAGAAGCCTTGTGTGAACTGCTAGGGATACAAAGAAAATGAACCCTTGAGGTGGCTAGGTGGCACAATGAATAAAACATGGACCCTGGAGTCAGGAGGACTTGAGTTCAAATTTGACCTTAGACACAATACAAAAACTAGCCTTGTGACCTTGGGCAAGTCACTTAACCCCAATTTCCCTCCAAAAAAAAAAACAAAAAAAGAAAGTAAACCCTTGGGGACATCTGAGCACACACAGTTCCTCCCTTTGAGGAACATGTATTTGAGGTTTTCCAGAAGGAAGCTGTAAGGACTAGGAAGTGGTTAGATGAAATGTGGGGATAATTCAGTAAGATTGCCTAGAAGCCTAAAGATGCTTGATTTCTCTCATCTATCTTCTCTATGTCACCTAAATGGGAGTGCAAAGATCATAGAAATATGGAATCATAGGTTTAGTGTAGGAAAAAAAAATTGAGCTGTCCAAGAATCTTCGAATCATGTACCTAGAGCTGTAGGAAACCTACAGTCCAGTCTTCTCCAGTCAGAGGATTTAACAGATTCATAAATGGAGATCCATTGTGGTTAAGGTCTTGGCCAAAGCCACACCGGTGATAAATTGCAATGTGGGATTTTAGCAAGGTTCTTTTACTCTAAAGCCAATATTCTTTCTCCAACATCATACTGATTAAAAGTTAACCCTTTAACATCAACATAAAATGGGAAGTATAAGACTGCCTAGTTTTTCTTTGTTAATCAGGAAGATATTCAGGTTCTGATGATCCCCAAGCTACAAAAATACTTCTCTGAATTCTGCTTTGCCAAAATATAAAGTAATCTTTACTTATTTCCTTTAAAACTGTTTTTTTCCATCCTCATTGCATGTTCCATTAGCAGGAAAAGTACCTAAGAACACTATGATAAGTTGATTTAAGGCTTTTTGAAATAGTGAAATAACAGTAAAGAATACTTGAAATAACTAAGTTGTATTGGTTCACTCAACATCGTGAATGTGGAAGGTTCCACTCTTTTTTTTTTTTTTTTGCTTTTTTGGAGAGGGGAGGCAGGGCATTTGGGGTTAAGTGACTTGCCCAAAGTCACATGGCTAGTAAGTGTTAAGTGTCTGAAGTAGAATTTGAACTCAGGTCCTCCTGACTCCAGGGATGGTGCTCTATTCACTGCTCCATCTAGCCGCCCCACACACCTCTCATTTTGAAGAAGAAATGAGGTAGGAAAGATCACAAAATATTCAGAAAAAATAGGAGATAATGCCTCATAAATATGAATAAATGAAACTGGAAAGGGAGTTTAATTGACCATTTGCTCAGATCCAGAACTAGGGCATATCCACCAGGAATTTGCCATGAGGTGCTGATCTGAGAAAGGGATGAAAATATATGCAATCCTTTAGCAACAGAAAATAACAGCCCTTAGAACTTACTTTGAAAGGAGGGAGCAGCCAGGTGATTTCTCCCTATCAGGGCTCACATGGCCCTAAACCTCCCTGACAAAATCATCCATAGTTTTATATTGGTCCGGACATTTGCAGCCCACAGAATTCAGTGTATCAATATTAGAAAATATTTTTTTTTAGGTTGATGTGAGGATACCTTAATGCACCTTGCCCCAGGCCCAAAATTATTAGTTCTAGCTCTGTTCTGAATTATTTCTTTGATGAAAAGCAAATGGGTCTCTCACAGCACCTGTTAGCTCCATGGCTATGGAAAGCAGACCAGCCCATACTGTAGATGAGATTCATTGTACTCCAATGATACTGCTATAGGACTGGGCAGATCAAGTCATATTTGGATCCAATGACTAGATCTAGAATTGATCTTTGCTCACTGTATACCAGGCACGGTACTAAGCACTAGAGATACAAATAAAAGAATGCAAGCCTACCCTTGTTCTCAAGGTGCTGCTATTCTAAAGATGATGGACCATCAAGGAAAGGAGACTGTAAAGAAGGTGGGTGTCCCCTCAGGAACAAGTGGAGAGGTGAAGTAGTCCAGATGTGAGTTAAGCTTTAGGTTATTTAAGTTATTCATGGAATGAGAGTGAGACTCAGATAAGCCCCCTAGGAACTGGGAAAGTCATGCTCATGTTTTATATGGGCTTTCATTTTTGTTCCTTACCTTATCCAACTATTGTAACAGACCAGGGAAATAGGCAGTATAGTGTAAACACCCCCATTTTAGAGATGAGAAACTGATGTCATCTACCAGTGACAAGTCTGGAACTTAAAACCAAGTTTCTTGACAAGACTAGAGCTCTTTCTAGCATATCATAATTCATTATGTCTACTTAGCAATACCAGATAGAGAAACAGACCATCCTTGTTAGGGGCACAAAGTGAAGACCAAGTCAACTCATGTGCCTTTAGGGGTTTGCTCAGCAACTTATGTCCATACATTTCCACTTTCACCCTCACCTTTTGCTACCAGTGGCACATACAGGAAACTTGGGTCAGAGTTAAAGGCACAGTCTGTGACTTATGGATTAAGGAGGACCAGAGGGCACCTACATCAATCTCATGTCCTACATGCTCGCTGGGATATTTCTTTGAGACTAAAGAAACCAAGAATGGCCCTGAGAGCCTAACCAATGAGCTACATGTTTAGTAGAAGCAAGCTCATATTCATTGTAATTAAATAATGTCACTAGTCCTTCAGTAGAATAGCAGTAACTTTGCATGACTAATAGCATTTTAAGTAATCATTAGGCACATAATAAATACCTTCTATGTGCCTAGTATCATGCTAGATACTGGAAATATAGACAAAATTAAACAGATCCTGCCTTAAGTGATTATATTCTATTATCCATTGTATAAAGAGAATTGCTAGAGGGTCAGAAAGAGTTGAATGATTACCAGTGGTGACAGAGATATTGGTAAGCATCAGTAATGGTATGGAAACCCAGATCTTCCTGCTTCCTAATCTCGGCCTTGATCTGCTACTCCCAGTTGCACCTCAGACTAAGGCTTTTTTAATGTAAAGCAAATTACTTTGCTCCACTGGCATTCTGGGAATTTCTGGAGGAAGCAGGGAAAACCAGAAGTTTTTGCTTGTACCTCCAGGGTCTAATTGACAGGAAGGCATAGACAAGAATCATACAAGACATGGAGTCAAGATTGGGCTGAGATTGGCGTCATTGAAAGGAAAGTCCAACGTGATAAGATCATAGATATATCTAAGAACAGATTCCTTCCTTATTCATCAGTAATGTAAAACCAAGTAAATTATCCCATGTTATGTTTGCAAAATCACCTCCAGCTGTGTTTCTTAACTTCATAGTAATGGCTGTGGGGCTCAATCCTTGGCTCCTGAGCAATGCACACACACACACATACACACATGCACATATGCACACCCATGCACACACTCACAACACACACAGTTTCCTATTCATTTTAGAGACCGAGTAAAAGAACTTAGAAAGCTATGTTTATCTAATGATTTACATAGCTTGTAGTGATTTTTCTTAGGTCAATATATTTCTGAAATACTTTGATTTTCCTAGAGGATAGTTTGCATTTAAGAAAAACAAACAAAAAACTTGATGTCACTTCTGAAGTCCTTTCCATCTCTGGATCTGTGATTCTATTATGTTCTGAAATTACAAATCAAGGAGAGGGCATGATCTTTCTCTTTAAAAGAAAAACTATTCTGTCTCTTCCATTGATTACCTATACACACAATGAGTAACTTACATATACATGTATATATACACACACACACATACATATATATATATATTCCATTACATATCTTCATAATGTCATAAAGCAAATTCCCACATTAGCCATGTCTGAAAATGTGTATCCGTACAATTTAAATTCAGCGTGCGTCACTTGAGAGGTGAATGGTGTGTTTCATATTTGTTCTTTTGGACTTATGGTTTATCATGGTGTTGATTGGTCTGCTAAGGCTTTGCAAAGTTGTTTTTCTCCATTATGTTATCTTGGTATAAATTCTTCTAGATCTCGTCACTTTTCTCTTCATGAATGTGTAGTTTTACCAGTTTTCAGAGGATGTTTCTTAAGTGAGAAGAGGGTTCAAACAATTGATGGGCAGGGACTGGCACCAGGGATGGTCTTTCAAGATTAGTTTTTAGAAACTCAAATCCTAAAACCAAAGGCTTAGACTTCTCTGTTTCCCCTAATTTAGCCTCTCTTCATTTCGGACAAGACATTTGTAGAGAGTCAGTTTTCTGGGGCTAGAAGGGGTATGAGGGAGTAAAGGAAGGGAAGAGAACTGAGGAGTGAAATGAGAATTGTGATTGGTAGTTGGAGCAGAATAGAGGGATGCTCATATGGGGAGAATTGACTTCAGTGAAATTCATTATGGAATCCAAGATCGCCCTTGACCCCTCCAACTCTAACTTTATTTCACTATTCTGTCTTAGGATTCTTCATCTCAACTCATCAGGTGCCTAGGCCTCTGATCCTGAAGGTCCTAATGACGTTCTTTAGCCTACTCATACTTGGCCTTCCCATGTGCTATATTCCACTGACTCCCTCTGATTCCTTTCCCTGTTCTAGCCCAACTTCTCACAATATCTCTCTAGCTCTCTTTGCCTCTCTTTGAGAGGAAAAGAGGTTAACAGAGCTAATTTAAACTGAAAGGTTAATTGTTTCTGTCTGACTCTCTGTGACCCCATTTGTAGTTTTCTTGGCAAAGATACTGGAGTGGTTTGCCATTTCCTTCTACAGCTATTTTTACAGATGAGGAAACTGAGGCCAACAGGGTTAAATGACTTGTGCAGGGTCATGCAGCTAATACGTGTCTAAGGCAGAATTTGAACTCAGGTCTTCCTGACTCCAGGCCAGTGCTTCATCCATTGTACCACCTAGCTGCCCCCAAAATCTTTTCTTACTAATGCATTAAATGGTAGGATTTCAGGTGTTAGATACCTATTTACAGGAAGAAAAGGGGGTAAATCAAAGGACTCTGGTAATCCACCTGACTTTGGTAGTAGGGAATGAAGAAAAGGGTTTCTATGCTCCTCCCTACTTTAGCTAGAAATTTTGTTCAGCCCTTTATCTCCTTTCCCACCAGGTTACTGGTACTCCAAGCCTTTGATCTTATCTGATATTAATGATGGTGACCTCATTTGTTGCTAGGGATGACATACATTTATTGCTAAAGATGGGAGAGGGTGCTCCCCAACTCCATCCCACCTTAACTTGAACAATCCTTATCCAAACATATCTAGGAACTCTATCCTAACTACAGAAACCTTAAGGAGAGATCACTTCATATTCAGGAGGTCCTTAATGAGTAATATTTAAGACATCTATTGAGATCACAGGATTATACATTTAGAAAATGAAAAGAACTTTAGAGACCATCCAATCCAGCACCCTAATTTCAAAAATGAGAAATCTGAGAGATGAATGAACTTCCTGAGACCTTATTGAGGATCAAACTTAGTACCCACAATTAAAATCCATCATTCTTTCTATGGCACATAGAGGTATGTCAGTTGATATATAGTTGGTCTAACTGTCTGGTCCTCCTTGGTTTGGTATATAGAGGTCTGAAAGAGACCTCAGAAGCTGCTTTTTCTACTGTCTCCTCTAGTTTTTGTTTTATTTGTATTCCCAGGAGATGACACAATACTTTGCTGATAGTAGTCTCCTCACCATTATTGTGTACTAAAAGAATACCACGTTCCAGATAGATGGCATAGCTTCCTCCAAATTACCTAGAAACATTAGAAAGAGATCAAGAGACTATACATGGGAAGTATATAGGTACCAGTATATTTTAAACTAAAAGCAGGAAATGCCAATTGACTTTAAAGCATTATCTCCCAAGCATCATTTCCCCCATGTACAGAGTTCTCTTAATTGCACCCCCAATCCTTTTTTTTTTCTTGAAAATAACCTTAGAAATCATGTAGTCAAGTCCTTTATTTCACAGGGGAGGAAACTGCTGCTCAGAGAGGTTTAATTACTCTGCCCAAGGTCATGAATCTATAGATAATCTATATAAAGACTAGATCACAGATTTGCAGGTGGAAGGGATGTTAGTGATAGCCTATTCTATTCCATTAATTTTTCAGAGAATGGAATCCCAGGTAATAAGTGGCACGATGAAGGATTTAGTTCATATCTTTGGATTACAGATCCAGTACTCTTGAATCTAAGGCACAAACTCATATCTTGTAACTATATCACACTATTCCCTCATAAATCATAAGAGAACATGTGAGGTATGAATACAAATAAATAGAAGTACAAAGAAAACACATTAATGCAACGAAGAACTGGATAGAGAACGTAATAAGTAGTTTACTGACCTTTTGTCTCCATAATAATACTGTTCTCAAAAGTATTCTCTAGTCTTTCTGGGCATTAAGGTGATGTCCTTGGGTCAATTCAATTCCATTTAATTCAGCAAGCATTTAAAGACTCGAAATTGTTGTGGCAAAATGGCATCCCTGCAATTTTGACTCAACTCGTTAGAAGTTTTTACTTAGAAACACAGGCACATGAAACATAGGTAACTGTGGGGAGATTCAAGTAATCAGCACCTTCCTACCCTTACCAGGCTTGAAGAGATCTTTGAAACCATAAGTAGCTAGATGCTATTTTTATTAGTCTTATACATGGGTTTATGCATATTTTAGCCTTGATGCAAAACTTCTGTTTTATTGGTTCAGTAACAAGAATGCAGATTGGTCATTTTGTAGCATAAGAACTGAGAAGAATGCAAGACTCTTGCTCTGAATGGATTGATGAGTGATCTTTAAGATGGACTCATTCAAGACACAAAAACAAAAATGAAATGTCCTCCTATTTAAGGAGCTTCCATCTTGCTAAATAAAATGGCTCGTTCCATGGCTGGTTGGTTTGGTAGTGAGATGGAATTCATGCTCTTTTAACCTCCCTTATGACCAACGTTTACAAAATGATTGGCCCAGTGCTGCTAGTCTGAGCCTAGAATTCAGAATCTGAACAGAGACCACAAGACTTCAAACTCACATCAGTAGCCATTCTCAATAGTCCATTCTCAAGGGCCTTTAACTAAGATGTGAGAAATCACTTTACTAGCAATTCCTGACTTTTTAAGCTACCAACAGTATTACCTCAAATTACCTGAAAAGAATATAGCTCAGGGGACATAGTTCAATGACCTAATTCAAGCAGATGTGGAGAGGACTTCTTAGTAAGTCTTTATCCTTGATGATAAAGCACTGGACTTGGAGTCTGGAAGGCCAGGGTTCAAACCTGACCTCGGATGCTTTCTAGATATATTACCCTGGACAAATCACTTAATTTCTCTCCACTTTAGTTTCCTCATCTGTAAAATGAAGGAGTTGGACTTGATGGTTTCTCATGTCTCTTCAAGTTTTATACATGGGATAGTAAGATTTTGAATGCTGGGCATAAAGTAAGGAAGACTCCTCTTCCTGAGTTCACATCTTGCCTCAGACACTTACATCCTATGTGACCCTGGGCAAGCACTTAACCCAGTTTGCCTCAGTTTAATAATCTGTAAAGTGATCTGGAGAAGGGAATGGCAAACCTCTACAGTATCTTTGCCAAGAAAACCCCAAATGGGGTAACAAAGAGCCAGACAAGACTGAAATGCCTGAACAGAAACAGCAGGAAAAAAGGTTTTGTCATAAATTATGTTATGGTGAGTGTGATGAAACTCTCTGGGTTGAATGTGAAATGTTCAAGTTGGCTATACCCACATTTTATCATAGTTTCTCAGGGGATTTAGTGTCTAAAATTCAAGATCATTTTTTACAGAGACATTCACCCCATAGTCTCAGAATGGTTTATGATTTGTTCACTATACTTTGTTGTGCAGGTCACAAATATAGCCTTTTGACACTTCAGTCCCTCCATTCATCAGACAGTTATTTAGAACCAATTAGGTGCTGAACTGTATGCTAAGCATTATGGGAAATTCAAAGATAAATCAGATAGGATCTATAGTTTCTGAGAGGTTATTGTTAGCAGAATAATAGCTGCTATTTACAAATGGTCTTAGGCTTGCAAAATATTTTCAATGCATTTCTCCTTAGGCTCTCAGTAATTGTGTGAGATATAATGCAAGTAACAGTAAGAAAATTAAACATGTAAGGAAAGTATGGCTCAGAGTATTCATGTGACTCACCCAAGGTCACCCTTTGCAAGTAATAAAGCTTGCCTAGGACCTAAGTCCCCCTAAGTAAAATTTCAGGGTCATTTTCAGTAAGTCAAGTAGAAAAAGATTTGAACTGGAAATAAATATGATGATATTAGGTGGTATGATATGAAACTTTCAATGTACTACTTGATGATTTGATTTTAATCATGCCCATGCTACAATAATGGAGACTGAATTCCTTGTCTTTGAAATGCTGATTCCATTAATGCTTTATCTGGCAGTGAGATTCATTATTACTAGGTGAAACTTTCAGTTTTAGGGTTTGCAAAGTTGAAGCTTGGAGTTCCAGGTCCTTGGAAACTTAAGCTGAATCCTAACTCAGATATTTAATATCTGTGGGACTCTGGGCAAAGCACTTAACCTTTCACAATTATTTTCTTCATATGTAAAATGGGAAGAATAATATCATTTACTTCCTAGTTACTTCATCTGTACAGTGAAAAGGTTGGAAAAGCTGTCTTCTGATATCTCTCTCAGTTCTAGATCTTTGAATTTAAGATCAGGAACCAATTATAGCATCCAGCAAATGAGGATAGAGGCTTAGTATCGTCATCAAAATGTAGGGATGCCTAGCCTGGCCTTGTTCTCAAACAATGATTACAATTATTAAAGACAAGGGTAAAGTAATGTTTTTGCTAATGCTCAGAAAATAGTTGGAGTAAGGAAAATTCCAGGAATAGAAAATCATCATTGGGTCAATGTCTTTCTGTACCTGATGCCTTTCACTTAAGACACTGCGGACTATATGTCACACACAGTTTGATGAATTAGAGACACTTGAATGTCTGAGATTGTCCCTGTCTTGGAGGAGGATGCAAGCATCTAGAGGATAAAAGTTGATTTTCATCTTGTCTCTGTATGCTCAGTTTCTAGTAGATTAAGATGTTTTTCGGTCATGTCCAACTCTCCATTATCCCATATGGGGTTTTCTTGGCAAAGATCCTGGAGAGGAAGTTGAGGTAAACAGGGTTAAATGATTTGCCTGGGGTCATATAGCTAGAAAGTGTCTGAGGCCAGATTTGAGCTCATGAAGATGAGTTTTCCTGATTTTAAGCCCAGTGCTCTAACCACTGTACCACTTATCTGCTCTCCTAGGATAATGTCTTGCAACCAATCAGTGCTTATAAATGTTTGTCAGATTGAATCGAATACGATTGTTTGGAGCTTTTTAAATTTCGAATATGGAGTTCTCTAGCAATTTCAAACATTGAGAGGAAAACAAAAATAAAGTTCTAAATTCCTAGAAAAATATGAATAAACTGGTTTTAATAAAGAATATTTCATGTACTTTGCTCTTCTTTCTATTGGAAAATGACATAATCGGATTTTCCTAAATCCATAATCACTTAGTTACTCATTGAAATCCTTTTTGGAAACAAGAAAAGAGATATAAACTACAAATCTTAACTAGGCATTATGAATATTTTTTTTTCTAAAAAATAAAGAATTTAGTAGAGTGTAGCTTTTTTCATCTTTGTCTTTAAAAAAAGAATAATGTGTATAATATTGAAAATACAACAATACAATTTGAAAGTTTGCTTTAAAAATGTGTTAAACAAATTGATTACCATCTTGGAGAGGGAAGAGGGAGAAGGGAGAGAACAAAAGAAGTGGAACACAACATTTTCAAAAATGGATTTTAAAATTGTTTTTAAAAATAATTGGGGAAAAATGAAATATTATTCCCAAAAATGTTTGATAGAATTCTCCTATAAATCCATCTAGATAAATCAAGATATTTAATCATTGTCCTTCTCCAAACTCCCCACTGACCTTGGTAATTCATTTACTGCTACTTTAATTTCCTTTTCTGAGATTCTATTCTTTAAAATTTCCATTTGGTGTTCCATTAGTTGGAATATTTTATATGTTTTCACAAAATCATCTATTTCTTAAAATTCTGGTTTTGTTAGCATGTAACTGTTGTAGATGTTGATAATTATTTTCTGTTATGATTTTTCCATTAATTTGTTTTTAATTTCATTAACTTGATTAGTTTCCTTCAATGTCTTAATTAAGGAAGCCAAAAGCCTATCAATTTAATTTTTTTTTTCAAAAAAACTAGGTTTGGGTTTTAAATCAATTTTATAGTACATTTCTTATTTTCAGTTGATCTATTTCCCACCAGATTTTCAAGATTTCCTCTTTAGAGTTAATTTTGTATTTACTGATATCTTAGCTTTCAAAGTTTTAGTTGAATATTCAGTTCATTAATCTTTTTTATATTTAGCTAATGTATGTTTTGAAGGATATATAATCTATTTTAGTGGTTCCATTTAGAAGGTGCCAAATATAGCTTAGTTCTAAACATTCCAATAATTTCTTCTGTTCTACATTTTTCTCTTTTGCCTATGTAGTAGATTTATCTACCTTAAAAAAAAGAAACATCAATGGCTCCAATTATTGAATATGATTTTTTTTTCCCAAATCAGGAGATTTTTCTTCTATGAATTAGATGCTATGCCATTTGGTGCATGCATTTTTGGATATTGACACAGTTTTGTTGTCTGTGGTTCCTTTAAACATAATGAAATCAACTTGCTTATCTTTATTGATCTTATGGATTTGTTTTGCCTTGCCTGATAGCATGATTTCACTTCTGCTTTCTTTTTAATTCACCTGAGGTAGAATAAGTTTTGATTCTATGTTTATCCTTTTTAGATGGTTTTTTTTACAGCTCTGTGGGAGTTATTTTTCCCTCTCTTTAATTTTGTTCATTTGTTTTAAGTCATTCATCTTTTAAGTTATTGATTAGGTTTAAGATTATTTTGTCCTTTTTTCTTTTTTTAAATCATCACTTTGACCTCATAATCAGTTTGTTTAAAATACTTCAGTGTAACCCCATTCCTATAGACTTTCTACCATGTTTGTCAGCCCTTTTCCTAGTTTTTGAGTTTATTTAAATTATTATTTTTCCCATTTATTTAGTTGCTTATTTCTCTCCTCTACTCCCTTTTCCTATCTTTCAATTAAGCAGTTAATGAAAAATTCTCAGTCTTTTTGTTTATTGCAGTATTTTGCGTTTTTTCCTCCTGCTTCAAGGAAAAGGTGGTTTTTTTGTTTGTTTCTTTCTGTCTGTCCTGAAATGATGTATTATAATTTTGGATTTATATCCTTATTTATTCCTTTTATCCAATTCCTTTGTATTTACCAGAGTGTTACATGAAATGGAAAAGCTTTTACATTAACAAAATTGATGCAACTCCAGTAGAAGGAAAGTAGTTGATTGTGGAAATATTTGTATTTAATTTTTCCTATAATGGTCTGATTTCCATGATATAAAGATACCTTACAAAAATATATAAGGTCAGAAGTCAGGTCTAATATATATATTTATTAATATATTTATTTATAAATATAATATATTAAAACTAAAATCATATATATGTTAATTTAGTGATGTTAATTGTCATTCCCAATAGATAAATGGTCAAGGTATGTAAACAGAAGAGATAATGTAAATTAGTAGTGACAACATAAAAGAATGTACCAAATCATCAATGATGGATACACAAATCAAAATAACCCTAAGGATTCACCTCTAAATCTTCAAAAAGACAAAAATGACCAAAGATGGGGACATTCACTGTCTGGAAGGTTTATGAAAGAATGACACTCTAATAAATTGTACTTGAAGCTGTAAATCAGCCCTACTATTTTGGAAAGCATTTTAGAAATATATGAAATGAATAATGGTCATATCCTTTGATCCCTAGACCTCGCTAGTAAGAGTATGCCACAAGAAGGTCAATGACAAGAAAAAATGACCCCATGGACATGAAAATATTTATAGCAGTATTTTCATTAATAGAAAAGAACTGGAAACAAAAATAGATTTCCATTTGTTGAGGAATGGACTTTTTAAAATATGGTACTCTGCAATCAGAAATAATAGAATACAGAGACATTTGGGAAGATTTTGTGAACCCATATTAAAATCAGTAAGTATAATAAAAAATGTTTTAAAGTGACTATACTAATGTCACAGTGAAAAATAAAGTATAAATGACTAAGTTATTTGCTAGTGGGTCCTCCAATTTAAGAAGCTATAGCAATGAATGAAAGAGTTCATTGTAAGAGTACTTACAGATGGGCAGAGTCAAGATGGTGGAGGAGAAACAGCACTTCCGTGGGGCTCCAGCTTCCACCTCCTCCAATTCATGTAAAGGGTGACTCTGAACAAACTTTGGAGCTTCAGAACCCACAAAATGACACAGAGCAACTAACCTCCAGCTGAGGACAGCCTGGCAGACCAGCAGGAAGCGGCCAGCACAGTTCTCTGGTAGCCTATTCCAGCCCCGCGAGAGCCAGAGGTCTTAACCTCAGGGTGGCCACAGCCAGCTGCCAGCTGGAGGGACTTCAGATCACCAGCAGATGTGGCAGTTTCCAGAATTATCAACCGTAGATGCTAAGGACAAAGTGAGAGATCAGTGTGGTGTGGTCTTTGGGATCCAGTAGTTCGGGAGTGTGGTCAGTCTTTGCCCCCAGGGCAAGAAGTGGCTGAGATGCAGTGGCTGTGCAGCCCCAGACACGTGGCTACTTTAGCTCCTGGCAAGTAGATTGTAGGGGGACCAACCAAGCAGTCTGAAGAGCAATCGCTCTTGGTTTAACCTGCTTGGATCTGGATTGCTGTCTAGGGTGGAGGTCCTAGGGTGTGCAACCAGCTTGCTAAAGCATGTAGAAGCTTCAGAGAGGGAACCCAGCTAATACCTTTGGCAGCTGAGAAAACCCTAGCAATTGGGACGAAGCTCCCCTGTCTGGTAACAGAGTGCTACTGTGGCAAAAAAGCCCAAAAGTCAAGTAATTGAGTGGCAACATGAGCAAACAAGTGTAGCAAAGTAAGCAGAGCAGCCCACTTTACACTTCTATTTTGGGGACAAAAAGGATCAAAGCATGGAACAGGAGGAAGAAAGTGAAGTCAGAATTCCTTCACCAAAAGCTTCCAAGAAAAATACAAGCTGGTTACAGGCCATAGAGGACCTTAAGAAGGATTTTGAAAACTGAATAAGAGAAGTGGAGGAAAAATTGGCAAGAGAAATGAGAATGATGAAAGAAAATTATGAAATGAGAGTCAACAACCTGACTGAAGAAAATAACACCTTAAAAAATAGACTAAGTCAGATGGCAAAAGAGGCTCAAAAAGGCAATGAGGAGAAGAATGCCTTAAGAAGCTGAATTTGCCAGATGGAAAAAGAATCTCAAAACCTCACTGAAGACAATCATTCCTTCAGAATTAGGTTGGAGCAAATGGAGGCTAGTGACTTTATAGAAATCAAGATACTATTAACAGGTCCAAACAAATGAAAAAATAGAAGGCAATGTGAAATATCTCATTGAGAAAACCACTGACCTGGAGAATAGATCCAGGAGAGATAATTTAAAAATTGCTGAACTACCTGAAAGCCATGATCAAAAAAAGAACTTAGAAATCATCCTTCAAGAAATTCTCAAGGAAAATTACCCTGATGTTTTAGAATCAGAGGGCAAAAATAGAGGTTGAAAGAATACACCAATCACCTCCTGAAAAAGATCCCAAAAAGAAAACTCCTAGGAATATTATAGCCAGAGTTCCCAGATCAAGGAGAAAATTTTACAAGCAGGCAGGAAGAAACAATTTGAATATTGTGGAAATACAATCAGTATAACACAGGATCTGGCAGCTTCTACACTGAGGGATCAAAGGGCTTGGAATATGATATTCCAGAGGTCAAAGGAACTGGGATTAAAACCAAGAATCACCTACCCAGAAAAACTGAGTATCATGTTTCAGGGGAAAATATGGTCATTCAGTGGCATAGAGGACTTTCAAGCATTCTTGATGAAAAAACCAGAGTTGAATAGAAAATTTGACATTCAGAAACAAGAAGCAAGAGAAGCATGAGGAGGTAAACAGGGAAAAGGAATCATAAGGAACTTATCAAAGTTGAACTATTAACATTCCTACATGGAAAAACAATAATTGTAACTTATGAAAATTCTCAGTATGAGAATAGTTGAAGGGAATAGAAATGTGTATATACATACATACATATATATACATACACACATACATACATACATACATATGTCTGTATAGGAGGGTATATGAATACATATGTGAATGTGTGTGTATATGTGTATGGGTATACATAGATAGAGGGCACAGGACTAATTGAATAGGAAGAGATAATACTTAAAAGGTGAAATTAAGAGGTGAGAGAGGAATATAATGAGAGGAGATGGGGAGAGACAGAATAGGGCAAACTATCTCATATAGAAGAGGCAAGGGAAAATGGTTACAATGGAGGGGAAGAACAGGAAGGCAAAAGGGAATGGGTCAACATTATTCTCATTGAATTTGGCTTAGAAAGGGAATGACAGGGTATCTCACCCTACAGGACAGTAGGGGAAAAGGGGATGAGAGGGAGGATGATAGAAGGGAGGGGAGGCTAGGAGGGAGAGAAGTTGGAAGGACCCACTTTTGACAAGGGACAGGATCAAAGTAGTGAATAGAACAAATGGGAGGTGGGATAGGAGGGAGGGAAATATAGTCAGTCTTTTGCAATATATCTACTATGGAAATGTTTTTTCATAGCTACACATGTACAACCTATACTGAATTGCTTATCTTTCCAGTGAGGGTGGATGACAAGGGAGGAAAGGAATGAATCTGGAATTCAAAGTTTTAAAATCAAATGTTTAAATATATATTATTATTAATAATAATATTATTATTTTACATGTAACTGGGAAATAAGATATACTGGCACTGGGGCATAGAGATACACCGTGCCCTACTGAAAAGTTGGAGGGGTATGGGAGAAGATATGGGAGACAGCAGATTGGAGGAGGGGATATCCAGTGGGATTGCTATTTTGGGGTTGTGGGTAGGGAAAAATGGGGAGAAAATTTGTAACTCAAAATCTTGCGGAAATGAATGATGTAAACTAGAAGTTAATAAAACATTTGATAAAGAAATAAAAAATAAGAGTACTGACAAACATGCTTATTAAGTACTTATAGAAGTTTACTTATATTATTATATTACATTTTATTGAGTACTTAAAGAGGTGTGAAAGCAGATAAAACAGGAAGACCTGAGCTCAAATCTAACTTCAAATACTTAAGAGCTATGTGACTCTGGCCATCCATACTCTGTCTCAGTTTTCTAGTGTGTGGAGTGGGAATAAAAAGCATCTCCTCCTGAAGGTCATAGGGGGGGTAAAATAAAATGATTTTTATAAGTACTTTGCAAACTTTAAAGTACTATATACATGTTAGCTATTGTTACTTAAGCGCTACTATTTTAAAGATGTTGAAAAAGAAAAAAAAGGAAAAATATTTAATCTCTATGTCCAGAATGCAGTATGCACCCTGCTGTGTACCAGGAACTTTACTAAGCCCTGGTATTACAAAGACAAATGTGAAATGACCCATGTCCTCAAAGACATTATATTTTAATAAAGAAGAGAACATGTATTCAAATGTAAATGTGTATTTAAAGTCTATATCAGTAATAGTTTGGGGGAGGAAATTGAGAGATCAAGAAAGGATTCACCCAATAGGTTAGTTTTGAGAGGAGTCTTGAAGGAAAACAGAGATTCCAAAATGTAGAGGTATACTCCAGGCATAGCAAATGGCCACTGCAAAGGTGGAGACATAGAAAATTAAATGTGCCTGGACCAGAATGGCTGAACCTTAGAATTTGTGGAGAAGATTAATATGTAAGGAGACTGGAAAGGCAGGGAGAGAATAGCTCATGAAAAACGTTAAATGCCAGAGGAATATATTCTAGATCCCTTAGAAGTGATAGGGAGTCAGTGGACGTTTGGTAGGGGTGTGATATTATCAGACATACACTTTAAGAAAAACACTTTGGACATCAGCGGGGAAACTTGAGAGATGGAGAAGACATAGGAAGATGTTACAGTCGGCACCAGAGGAAGGGATAAAGCAATTATGTAGTATAGGCGCTGTCCTAAGTACTTTACAAATGTTATCTCCTTTGATCCCCACAGCAATCTTGTGAGACAGATGCTATTATCATCTCAATATTATAGTTGAGGAAACTGAACTGGAGGTTATATGACTTGCCCAGCGTCACATACCTAGGAAGTATTTCAGTTTGAGTTTGAACTCAGGTCTTCCTGAGTCCTGGCCCAGCACTCTATGCACCGCATCACCTAGTTGACTCTAGTCCAGGTGAAAGGTGATCAGTTTCTAAATTATGATGTCCCCCCTCCCCATTTTGTAAGTCCAAGAGTGAGGGTATATGAGAAAGAAAAAGATGTTTTAGATGATGGTTGACTAGATCTGGCAACTGATTACATATGTGGGGTACATGATGGTGACCTGCAGGAGAGGAAACTGAGTAACTAGAAGTATCCCAGTGGTTCCATCATCAGCAATAGGGACATTTAAAACAGGGGTGGGTTGGAGGGGAAAGATAGACTTTATCATTCACTAAGCACAGTGTGTCAATATAGAATGGGAGTTGGGAAACATAAATTCAATATGTCCTTGGATATTTATTATTTGTGGGTTCCTGAGCCAATCACTTAACATCTCCATGCTTCATCTTCCTCATATAGGAGATCTCTCAATCTATGATTGTCTGATTTTGTACCTTTAGCCTATACGTCAGCCAGGTAAATTCCACAATCCAATCTTAGAAGCTTTATGAAGCACTTACTATATACCCTGTGTTGAGAGAGACATGAATAGAGAGAGAAAGAGTGTTTTCACTCAAGAAATATAAGTAAAACTGGTGATCTACATTGTACAAACCAATGAGTACATTTTCCATAATTTGAAGAGAATGAGAGAACACTTATGGCTGAGGGTATCAAGAAAATTATTCTTAGAGGAGATGACAAAGAACTGACCCTTTCTTTAAGGAGATCAGGGAGGGGAAGCTAGGTGGATCAGTGAAGGCCCTGGAGTCAGGAGGACCTGAGTTCAAATCCAGTCTCAGATAGATATCTATAAGCATATGAAAAAATGCTCTAAATCACTATTGATTAGAGAAATGCAAATCAAAGCACATCTCACTGGTCAGATTGACTAAGATGACAAAACAGGAGAATGATAAATGTTAGAGAGGATGTGGAAACATTGGAACATTAATGCATTGTTGGTGGAATTGTGAACTGATCTAAGCATTCTGGAAAGCAATTTGGAACTAAGCCCAAAGGGCTATAAAAAAGTAACCCAGTAATACCATTTCTAGGGCTATATCCCAAAGAGATCATACAAGTGGGGAAAGGACCTATATGTACAAAAATATTTATAGCAGCTCTTTTTGTGGTGGCAAAGAATTGGACATCAAGAGGATGTCCATCAATTGAGGAATGGCTAAACAAGTTATTCTGTGTGAACGTAATGGAATACTATTTTGCTATAAGAAATGAGAAGCAGGGGGCGGAGCCAAGATGGCGGAGTAGAAGCACCACTTTCCCGCAGCTCCGGCTTCCACCCTCCCTAATCCATGTAAAAAGGGGACTCTAAACAAACTTTGTTGCTGCAGAACCCACAAAATTACACAGAGAAGCTAACCTCCCGCTGAGGACAGCCTGGCAGGCCAGCAGGAATCCAGCTTAGCGCTCTGGGAGCTGAGTCCAGCCCCACACAGAGGCTTTAGCCCCAGGGCGGGCCTGACCAGCCACCTGCCAGAGGGACTCTAGAACAGCAGCAGCTGTGGCCGTTTCCAGATTTATCAACACATAGATGAGAAGGACAAGGTGAGAGGTCAGTGCAGTCTGGACTTTGGGACCAGTAAGTGGGAGTCCTTGGCTTTTACCTCTGGGGCCAGAAGCCACTGAGACGCCGGCACAGCCAGCCAGCCACGTGGTAGCTTCAGCTCCTGGCCTGCAGAGTGTAGGGGGACCAAGCACCAGTCTGAGGGGTAATCGCTCTTGCTTTAACCTGCTTGGATCTGGATTGCAGTCTAGGGTGGAGGTCCTGGGGTGTGTGTACAGCTTACCAGAGTGTGTGGAAACCTCAGAGAGGGCACCCGTCTAATACCTCCGGCAGCTGAGAAAACCCCAGCGTTTGGGACGAAAGCTACCCTGTCTGGTGGCAGAGTCCTACTGTGGCAAAAAACCCAAAAGTCAAGTAATTGAGTGGCAAAATGAGCAGGCAATGGAAACAAAGCAGACAGAAGATTCCAACAATATACTCCTATTTGGGGGACAAAAAGGAGCAAAGCATGGAACAGGAGGAAAGCAGTGAAGTCAGAACTCCTGCACCAAAAGCTTCAAAGGAAAATACAAGCTGGTTACAGGCCATAGAGGACCTTAAGAAGCAGATAAGAGAAGTGGAGGAAAAATTGGGAAGAGAAATAAGAACAATGCAAGAAAATTATGAAATGAGAGTCAACAGCCTGACTGAGGAAAATAATATCTTAAAAAACAGACTGACTCAAATGACGAAGGAGGTCCAAAAAGGCAATGAGGAGAAGAATGCCTTAAAAAGCCAAATTTGCTAGATGGAAAAAGAATCTCAAAAGCTCAATGAGGAGAATCATTGCTTCAGAATTAGATTGGAGCAAATGGAAGCTAATGACTTTATGAGAAATCAAGATGCTGTTAAACAGATCCAAACAAATGAAAGAATAGAAGGCAATGTGAAATATCTCATGGGAAAAACCACTGACCTGGAAAATAGATCCAGGAGAGATAATTTAAAAATTATTGGACTGCCTGAAAGCCATGACCAAAGTAAGAACCTAGAAATCATCTTCCAGGAAGTTCTCAAAGAAAATTGCCTGATGTTTTAGTATCAAAGGGCAAAATAGAGGTTGAAAGAATCCACCGATCACCTCCTGAAAAAGATCCCAAAAAGAAAACTCCTAGGAATATTATAGCCAGATTCTGGAATTCCCAGATTAAGGAGAAAATATTACAAGCAACCAGGAAGAAAAAATTTGAATATTGTGGAAACACAATCAGGATAACCCAGGATCTGGCAGCTTCTACATTGAGGGATCGAAGGCCTTGGAATATGATATTCCAGAGGGCAAAGGAGCTGGGATTAAAACCAAGAGTCACCTACTCAGCAAAACTGAGTTTCATGTTTCAGGGGAAAATATGGTCATTCAGTGGAATAGAGGACTTTCAAGCATTCTTGCTGAAAAAAACAGAGTTGAATAGAAAATTTGACATTCAGATACAAGAAGCAAGAGAAGCATGAGAAGGTAAACAGGGAAAAGGAATCATAAGGAACTTATCAAAGTTGAACTATTAACATTCCTACATGGAAAAACAATAATTGTAACTTATGAAACTTTTCTCAGTAGTTGAAGGGATTAGAAATATATATGTCTATATATGAGGGTATATGGGCATATGAATACATATGTGAACGTGTGTATATGTTTACAGGTATGCATAGATAGAGGGCACAGGACCAATTTAACAGGAAGAACTAATACTTAAAAGGTGAAATTAAGAGGTGAGAGGAATATAATGAGAGGAGATGGGGAAAGACAGAATGGGGTAAACTATCTCATACAGAAGAGGCAAGGGAAAATGGTTACAATGGAGGGGAAGAATAGGAAGGCAAAAGGGAATGGGTCAACCTTATTCCCATTGAATTTGGCTTGAGGAGGGAGTGAAATACACACTAAATAGGGGATCTCACCCTCCAGGAGAATAGGGTCAGGGAGGGGATGAGAGGGGGGATGATAAAGGGAGGGCAGGCTGGGGGGGGGAGGGAATTTGGATGCACCCACTTTTGAAAAGGGATGGGATCAAAGTAGAGAATAGAACAAGTGGGAGGTGGAATAGGAGGGAGAGAAATATAGTCAGTCTTTTACAATATATCTACTATGTTATTGTTTTGCATTAGCCACACATGTACAACCTATACTGAGCTGCGTATCTTCCCAGTAAGGGTAGGTGACAGGGAAGGAAGGGAATGAATCTGGAATTTAAAGTTTTAAAATCCAATATTCAAATATATATATATATATATATGTGTGTGTGTGTGTGTGTGTGTGTGTGTGTATGTATGTATTTATATATATGCATATATATATATATATACTATTATTAATACCATCTTACATGTAATTGGGAAATAAGATATACAGGCACTGAGGCATAGAGATACCCTGGAAAAATCGAAAGGGATATGGGAGAAAATATGGGAGAGAGCAGATTGGAGGAGGGGATATCCTGTGGGACTGCTATTTTGGGGCTATGGGTAAGGGGAAAATGGGGAGAAAATTTGTAACTCAAAATCTGGCGGAAACGGATGATGTAAATCAGCAGTTAATAAAGCATTAAAAAATTTTTTTAAAGAAATGAGAAGCATACAGACTTCAAAATAACTTGGAGAAGACATATATAAACTGATGCTGAGTGAGGAGAGCAGAACCAGAACTCTGTACACAATGATAGACACATCATATCTGTGACAACTAAATTTGATAGACTGTCCTCCTCTCAGGAATGCAAGGTTATAGGCCAGCTTCTAAAGACTCATGATAGAAAGGGCTACCCACATCCAGAGAAAAAACTACAGAGTCTGAATACAGACTGAAGCAAACAACTTGCTCTCTCTCTTTTCTATTTTGTTTTGTTCCTTCTTTCTCATTTTTCATTCCATTGGTTATAACCCTTCTTTACAACTTGACTAATGTTTAATGTGAAGGTATTTGTAGAACCTATACCGGATTGCATGCTGCCATGAGTCGGAAGGACAGAGCGGGGGAGAAAATTTGGAACTCAAGGGATTGTGTAACTGAATGTTGTAAACTAAAAGTAAAAAAATAAATAATTTTTAAAAGGCGAGCAAGATGATATCAGTTATCCATATAAAATCATGCAAACACATTTCTATTTTGGCTTTATCATGCAAAAAAGCAAAAATAAAAATTTAAAAATCAAGATTATGCTTCAGTTTACACTCAGAGTTCATCAGTTCTCTCTCTGGAGGTAGATAGCATTTTTTTCATCATGAGTGCTTTGGAACTGACTTTTATCATTATATTGATTAGAATAACCAAGTTTTTCACAGTTGATCATCATTATAATATTGCTGTTGCTAGGCACAATGATTTCCTAGTCCTCACTTCACTGTGCATTACTTCATATAGGTCTTTCTATGTTTTCTTTTCTTTCTTTTTTTTTTTTATGAAACCATCACCCTCAGCACTTCTTATAACATAGAACTACTCTATCACAACCGTATACTACAACTTGTTTCAGCCATTTCCTAGTTAATGGAATTTGGGTATAATATTCCTGGGTGTTTTCATTTTGGGATCTTTTTCAGAAGGTGATTAGTGAATTATTTCAATTTCTATTTTAGCCTCTGGTTCTAAGACATTGGGGCAGGTTTTCCTTGATGATTTCTTAAAATGTGATGTCTAAACTCTTTCTCTGACCATGGCTTTCAGGTAGTCCAGTGATTCATAAATTATCTTTCCTTGATCTGTTTTCCAGGTCAGTTCCTTTTTTCTGGTGAGATAATTCACATTTTATTTTATTTTCATTTTTGAACTTTGTTTTATTGTTTCTTGATATCTCATAGAGTCATTAGGTTCTATTTGCCCAATTCTAATTTTTAATGAATTGTTTTCTTCAATGATTTTTTGTACATCTTTTTCTATTTAATCAATTGTTTCTTAAAGGTATTATTTTCTTCAGTATTTTTGTTTCTCTTTTACCCAACCATTTAATTTTCTTTTCATAATTTGCTTGCATCAATCTGATTTATTTTCCCAGTTTTCCTCTGCCACTCATTTCTCTTTTTTTTTTTTAACTCTTCCAGGCCTTCTTGGTGGGCTTTGGTCCAAATAGCATTTTTCTTTTCTTTTTTTTGGAGGGGTGACGGCAGGGTAATTGGGATCAATTGACTTGCTCAAGGTCACTCAGCTAGTAATTGTTAAGTGTCTGAGATTGGATTTGAACTCAGGTTCTCCAGGCTCCATTGCCAGTGCTTTATTCACTGTGCCACCTAGCTGCCCCAACTAGCATTTTTCTTTGAGGCTTTGCTTATAACTGGTTTAATGTCATCTTCTGAGCTTGAATCTTTGTCTTCCCTGTTACCATAGAAGTTTTTTATGGTAAGGTTCTTTTTTTTTTATATTGGCTCATTTTTCCAGCATATTTCTTCTCTTTTAACTCTATTTTAAAATTGGACTCTGCTCACCTTAGGGAGGGAAGTTACTTTCCCAAGATTCAGGCTTTTTCATGCTGCTATTTTCAGAGATAGCTTTGGAGGTCTGAAAGTTTTCAGTGTTTTCACAGTGGTATGATCCAGGAAAAGGTGTGATCATTGACCTCCTGGTCTGTACTCTGGTCTTTACCCAGGAATGGTCCCTGGTCCCTGGCAACCACAAGTGGTAATACTCCCCTTGGCCCTGGAACTTGGATACATTTCCTGGTTCTTCTGCAACCACAAGTAATAGTTCTCCATTCTGCCTTGGAGCTATGACCAGGGCCCTTGCTCCCTTGTGGCCAACCACAAGATCTCTGCTCCACCCCAGTACTGCAATGCAGAACTACATATGAGTTATACAGTTGTAAAAGAGTGCCAAGTACCACATCCAATACCACCAAGAGGTCCCCTGTAAGCACTTTCTGCCCATTTGTCTGACCTCCTTAGCAGTTTTATGTTGGGGACTCCAAAAACTGCTGAAGTTGCCACTTTCACAGCTGTTTCTGAGGTCTGCCACCTTTTGCTTGCTGCCATGTGCACTCTAGGCTAGCCCCAATCCTGGTGTCACAGATCTTTCCTGCTGACCTCACAGGTTTTCTTAGACTAGAAAATAATTATGTCACCCTGACCTTTAGTTGGCTCTACCACTCCAAAATTTGATTTGAGGAATTATTTTAAAGTTTCTTAGAGGGGAATATTAGGGAAATTCAGGTGGGTGGCAGCCTGTACTCCATCATCTTGTTTCTGCCCCAGATTATGACTATTTTCTATCCTACTAATGAAAAGAGGGTCTTTGTGGGAAAATTTCAAAAGAACTTCCTAAGATACTAAGCAACCCTCCCCTCCCCAACTAGACTCTACCTGTCACAAATAATTAGGCACTCCAACAGCAGAAAAATTACTCTGACCTTTTTATTTTTTCAGATGTTGGGAAAGATAGTTACGTAGAAGACTCTGAACACGGTACTGATGAAGCTCAGCTCATAAAAGCCAAAGTCACCATAAGAAAACCAGAAACCATGACTAAGGTAATGCATGAATGGCAAATAGAGCTAAGCTGCATGTGATTAAACCCGAATCTGCTGTGTCGTCACTTTTCAGCTCTTTCCGAGGGCAAATGGGGCAGTGTTGTGGTGAAGCATTTAAGATCACAGAGGACAATTGATGTAAAAGTGGATGAGGAAGATGTAAGGGAATTTAAACTCATTAAAGGAGTTCTTAGAGAATGGTTTCTATAGTTCTTCAGTTGTTTCATTTGTGTCCAACTGTTAATGTCCCCATTTGAGATTTTCTTAGCAAAGATACTGGCATGGTTTACCATTTCCTTCTCCAGCTCATTTTACAGATGAGGAAACTGATGTAAACAGGGTTAAGTGACTTGCCCAGGGTCACACAACTGGTAAATATCTGAGGCCAGATTTGAACTTGGGTCTTCCTGACTCCAGGTCAAGTCACTTAATGTGTAATCTGCCTTACCACTCATGTTTCCCCTTACTCAAATCCATTCTCTAATTCAGTGGTGTCGAACTTTCCATACCTAAGGATCCCTACTGATACTTATTGACTTAGAAAACCACAAATAAACATTTCTTAAGAGCTTTGTTTTAGTTTGTTTGTTTGTATCCAATTTCCCTTTTGATTCAGCTCAGGCAGCAATAGGTCATGGATTGGGTGTTTGGCACCTTTACATAGCAAAATGATTTTCCTAATGTGGAAGTCTAATCATTTCATTCACTTGCTCAGTAAATTTCAATGGTTTCCTATCATTTTTTGCATCAAATATACACTCTTCAATTCCATTCTTTAAATCCTTCCCTACATGGCTCCAAAGTATCTCTTCTCATCCTAATTCATCACACATGTGCCCCCACCTTAGGCACCCTTTGATGCACCCTTGTCCTTACTATTCCTCTTAGGTAGCATTCCATTTTCATTGCTGTGCCTTTGCATAGAGGCTCTCTCCTGTACCTTGAATACATTCCCTCCTTACCTCCATATCTTTAAAGCCCTAGTCACCTCCATGAATCACATTACATGATGCCTTCTACATGAAGCCTTTCTCACTCCCCTAGACTGCTAGTGCCCTCACTCCCCAAATTAATTTATATCCATTGTGTATCTGTATATGCCTGTGTTGTCTCCGCCCTTTCAAAATAAATTTCTTGAGAGCATGGACTGATATACTTTCATGTAGCTATGGCACTTTATATATCTCATGACAACATTTTCTTGGTTAATCCTAGTGGCTCATGCAATGTGGTTTGGCCTCTTTATCATCTTAAGGAACATACCTCTGGAGTATTCTGTGTAGGGCACTTGAGCATTGGGTGTACTCATATATATGTCTATTCTCATAGTTAATCAGGGGTTTAGACCTTAGAAGGGATCAAGATGGCAACCAGCTCAGTCATTTAATTTTGCAGATTTATCAAAAGCCATCTAAGTTTGGCTTTTAGTGACATGCTGATCTAAGATGGAACATAGTAGGCACTTAGTAAATTTGTGTAGGATGATTGATTGAATTTCAATAATGAGATAGGTGCATAAAAGTCATACATTGACTGAAATTTCAGGGCTAGAAGGGCATTAGCCCTAAGAGATAATCAATAAGTGCCTGAACATTTGATTTTGAAACTCTGGGCTTTCTGTACATTCTGTCTTTGTGAATATGAGTAGGACTTTTCAAGTCTTAAACACTATATTGTGATTCTGTCCAGCCTTGCCTTTTTAGCAGACAGGCAGACTAGTCTGGGAAATAAGTATTCTATATATATTCCATAGAGATTGTGGCAAGGAATCATTCAGTCCTCCCAGGTCAGGTCTGCTCTGTGTCTCAGCACTAGTTAAAATTTTTCAGGAGATGCAGTGGCCATTGGGCTTCTACACCTCCTGCCTCACTGCTATATATCATTTGTCAGCCACACATAAATGTCAGATGTTCGGATCTGAGCTGTAAGCAATGATACATGGTAGCTATTTTCTAGATCTATAAATTCAGGCCCATACTTGAGCCAAATAGACCCCTAAGGCCAAGAAAAGATGCTTCATGGGAGGTTGAAGGATGAGAGGCCATGGCAGGAATTAATATTTGTTTGATTTTGACCCTGAATTTCTTTCAACAATATCCCATTGAATGCGACCTGCTAATGTGTAGTTTAGCATTTCATTGATGACTCAGCTTTCTCTTTAGGGGTATCTTTGATTTTCCTTGACTGTGAGGCAAGGATGCCCTCAGGAGGTGATTCAGGCTATTTACCCTATCTAGAATGTCATGAGTCTAGTACTTTGGGAACTGTGGCTTGTGCTGGCTATGAGAGTTCCTGTTACTGATTTTACATGGTGTTCTAGCTCTTCCCTTGCAATCCGTCTGTCAGTGGCTAATGGTTCTGGATGACTAGATCTGGGATGCTTTGAGATCTGTGTTAAAAGAGAGAGAGCAAAAAAAGGGGAAGGGAAGAGCCATGTCAGGCTCCCTGGCATCCTTCACATTGGAAAATAAACTATAACATCTACCAAAAGTAGCACAGTCCATAGAGTACTGAACGTGGAATCAGGACGACTTGAGTTCAAATTCTGCCTTAGTTAATTACAAGTTTCTTGACTATGTGCAAGTCACTTAACTGCCATTTTCATCTGCAAAATATGTGTGATGATATACCCACTACTTGACAGATTTGTTAGGATCAAATGAGTCAAAATATGTAAAGTGATTGGCAAGTCTTAAAACTGTCTAAATGCTGAATACTATTCTAGTACAATGGAAGGTATATTGTATTTGTATTTAAAGGACTTGGTTTTGATTCCTGACCCTGATATTAACTACTTAGATAACTTTTGACAAGTCTGCAAAACTAAGTGATGGGGCTGGCTGCCATCTCAATTCCTTCTAAGGTCTAAACTCCTGAATAACTATGAGAATAGATATATGTATATATGTTTATATATATATATAAATATAGATATATGTATGTATATGTGAATACACCCAATGCCCAAGTGCTCCACGTGGAATATTCTGGAGGTGTGTTCCTTAAAATATTAATAAAAACCAAACCACATTGTATGAGCCACTAAGATTAGCCAAGAAAATGTTATCATGAGATAAAGAAGGCATGAAGAAGCAGCTAAGTAGCATAGTGGATAAAGCTCTGGGCCCCACATCAGTAATACCTGAGTTCATATCCCATCTCAGACACTTACTAGCTATATAACCCTAACCAAGTTGCTTAACCTCTGTTTGACTCAGTTTTCTCCTCTGTAAAATATAGATAATAATAGGACCTACCCACTAGAATGTTATGACAGTCAAATGGGATAATATTTGTAATGCAATTTTACAAACTTTAAAGTGCCATATAAATGCTATTATTTTTTTCATGATGATTTGCCACCCTGGGCAAGTCACTTAACTCTCTAAACCTCTTAAATATAAATCTCTTTCATCTCTTAAATAGGGATAATAATAGTACCCACCTCACAGAATTGTTAGAATCAAATAAGATAACATGTGAAACTCTTTGCAAATCTCAAAAATCCATGTAAATGTTATTGATAATATTACTGTTATTATATGAAGAATCATATAAAAAGGCAAAAACAAAAACACATGGGCATCTACATGGTGCAATGAATAGAGCATTGGCCTTGGAGTCAGGAGGACCTAAGTTCAATTCCAGCCTCAGACCCTCAACACTTACTAGGTGTGTCACCTTGGACAAGTCACTTAACCCCAGTTGCCCTGCATTCCTCCCTCCAAAACAAAAAAAATAAACCATAATGAATTTGTTTTATTTGGTCCCAAAAGGCAGAATTGATACAAAGAGATGAGACAGATAATGACCTTTAGAAATACATATATAAAAGACTGAATTAGGGGACTTTTAGCAGAATCTGGATAGCCATTTATTTGTGACGTTAGACTAGAAGAGATTCATTCTTCAGACAGGCCTTGGACTAGGCAACTTCAAAGGCCTTGTCAAGCTTCTAAATCCTATTATTCTTTGTATTGTCTGACCACCCAGTAGGTGTAACTAACACATCCCCCTTGGTTCCATTGATCTTCCTGATACTCAGGGCCTCGTTTCCTGATAAACTCAGTGGTTTCCTCAAAATTTATAGGATAGAGACTTAGATGTTTGCTCTGCTATAATAATTCTTCTCTGATAATCCTGACTATAAGGCAGGTGGAATTTCCCTTTGGGAGACTGGTTCCGTAGCCTAATAGTTGCCTTATCTTGTCTAATGTAAAACCTGAGGACCTGAGCTGGATCTTCTGCTTTCTTTCTATATTGTCTGCCTTCTTTCTAAGGTTTCAGCTGAACTATATTAATTTATTTTTTCAAATTCATCTAGATGGAGCATTGGATAGAGTTCTGGGCCAGGAGTCAGGCTCATCTTTGTGGTGGAAATGACTGAACAACAATAACCATTTTTTAATGTTTCTTTTGCATTGTTTTGTTTTTCTCTTTTCCTTTGAACTTTCCAATGATTCACCCACTTGGAGATATTATTAGCTTGAGTTAATTGTATTTATTGCCAAGTGCACCCATGTAATTGAGAAGTGATGTAATTTCATTAATACCTTAATGAAGATTAAGGAGATGACAGGGCACTTTATGAAGATGGCCTCCTAAGATCAGAGCAAACCCCCAAGAAGTAATACCCATCTAGCTTGAGGACACCATACCGATCCCAGAAAGCATGTTCAGACATAAGTAATGGTGGATGTGATCTGAGACACAATTGTCGCTTTTGAAACAGATTTTGGCAGTGAGCATTGGCAGAGAAGACTGTAAATAACTTGACATGATGCCCATGGGCATATGTACGACCAAGGGATGAACCAAGTCAGTCATAACAGCTAGTTTAATATAAAATTTGTTTGACTATTTATTAATTTTTCAGGTTATATGAAAGAATCTGCCAATGGTCACCCAAACAAGCATTAGTATTAGGCTTCATTATTAGAACCATAGAATTCCCTCAAATTGCAAAGAATATTTTTCCTCACACTTCTCAAATCACTTTTGTATATAATAATATGCCTCTTGGGTGCAGACAGTGGGGGGATAGCATGAGGGAAGGAGCTATCATCTGCTTACAAGATTATCTGTTCTGTGCTGAGAGAGATTCAAACCGCAGCCTTCTAGACTACAAGTCCAACATCCTATCTGTTAAACTGTGTTGCCTCTTGCTTTCTCATTGGTTTCCCTGATTGGTCTCTCTGTATTCTAATCCATCCTCCCCTTAACTTATACATTGACTCAGTAAATATGAAGCATGTAAATATGTGTGATTAATTGTCTCATTTGATCTTTACAACAACCATGCGAGGTAGGAATTATAGATATTATTCTGATGTTTACAGACAAGAAAATTGAAGCTCAGAAGTTATGTAATCACCCATGATCATATACCTGGTTATTTTAAGGGATAGGATTTAAACCTGTGCCTTTAAGACTCCAGATTCTGCATCCTCTCTCTCCGTCGTGCTACTTCTAAAATAAAAATATATCTGAACTGTGCTATCCTTCCTCCCCTCAACTTCCAAAACTCAAATTCTGATTGTGCCACTGAGCTACTCAATAACCTCCAGTGGCTCCCTATTGTCCACAGAATCAAATAAAGTCATCTGTTGGTCATGTAATGCTTTTCACAACCTGTTCCCCCCTCCACCCTTTCATGCTTCTTACATGCTATTCTCCTCTATACACCCTGAGATGCTGGTAAGGTGACCCAGTTGCTGTTTGCCACCTATAACATATCATTTTTGTGTCATTGTGCTGGCTGTCCTCTGTACCTGATCAGTTGAACCTCTTCATCTCCACCTATTTGCCCTTCCCTGGTTCCTTCAAGACTCAGCTTGAATCCAACCTTCTCACCTGACCTGAGTGCTCTCCTTCCCCTGGTATCTTTCCATCTGCTCTATATGTATCTTGTACATATTAAGTTATTTACATGTTATCTTCCCAAGACCACCTGGAGGGTAGGAACTTGTTTTGCCTTTATTTGAATTTCTAGCACATAGTGTAGTGCCTGGCACCCAGTACAAAACAAATGCTTGGTGACTGACTGAGTACCGAGCCACTTACAGTGTGAACTGGTTACACAACCACATGTGGGGTTGTTTTGTTTTTGTTTCTCAGGCAGTTATGTAACTGTATTAAAAAATATAAAAATCATTCTAGCCCACAGAAAATACAAAAATAGATGATGAGCCAGATTTGACCTGCAATTTGCTGACCCCTGTTCTAGATGAACAATGTCTTCAAATATTTAAAGGGTTATAAAATGGAAGAGAAATTAGGGTTTTATTGCATGGTGGGGGGGAAGGAATTCATAACCAAGATCAATGGGAAGTTTCTCGGAGGGATTTCCTTTAAGTGAGAGCTGTTCAAAGCTTGTACTCCTCCACTGAGAACAAACTCCTTCCTTACCTGTCCAGAGAATCTATGAACACTCATTCATAGATGTTATTAATGGGATCCATCCTTCAAATGCAGGTTGCATGGGCTGAGCTCTCAAATCCCTCCCATAGCTAAAAACCTATTATATAATATTAACCTTGGATGGTTTAACAAGATAATAATCATGACGCTAATAGCTAGCATTTATATGGTACTTTAAAGTTTGTAGTTAATTGCCTCTAGGTTTACATATAAACTTTTCGGTTCACTTTTTTTTTTTCCTGAGGGCAATCGGGGTTAAGTAACTTGCCTGAGGTCACATGGCTAGTTTTTGTGTTAAGTGTCTGAGGCTGGATTTGAACGCAGGTCCTCCTGACTCCAGAGACAGTGCTCTATTCACTGCTCCATCCAGCCACCCCTTTGGTCTACTTTTAAAAGCCTTATACCGTTGGGGCCCAACCTGCTGTTCTTGGCCTAGTAGACCCATTGTAAAAGGATTTCCCTCTCATACCCTGTGACCCAGCCTAAATGGCCTACTCTCTGTTCCCCACTCATGACTCTATATTGGTTTTGATATCTTTCTATTGACTCTCTCACATGCCTGGAATATTTCTACCTCATGGATTCTCCCTCTTCCCTTAGAACACAGATCAAGCACTGTCTTCTGCATGAAGCCTTTCCGAATCTCCCCGCCCCCATTAATACTACCTCCCTCCCAACCACCTTGGGTTTACCGACTTTGTATATATTTGTGCCATATGTATTTGTATATGTACTTGTTCACCCTCCCTCACCCACCTCCTACTTTCAAATGTAAGTTCTTTGTGAATGGGGATTGCTTCATTTTTCATTCTTATATCCTCCGAGTTTCCACATTGACTCAGTAAGTAGGAAGCCTGTAAATACATGTGATTATTTGTTTCATTTGATCTTTACAAGGATCATGTGAGGTGGGAATTATAAATATCATTCTGACATTTTTACAGATGAGGAAACTGAAGCTCAGAGGTTATGTTATCACCCATGATCATATACCTGGTTATTGTCAGGGATAGGATTTGAACCTGTGCCTTTCAGACTCCAGGTTCTGCACCCTCTCTCTCCATTCTGCTGCCTCTAAAATAAAACTAGATCTGAACTGTGCTACCCATAATATTCTGGATATTAATGAGGTTAATTTTGTTATAATTTCATTGCAATTAGGAAATTAGTTGAAATTAGGGTAATATTCATTCTGGAGACACTGATGATATATTCAACTTGGCAATTTTTTTTAAACCCTAAGTTGACTTTGTTGATGTCTGAATTTCTCACAGGATGCTTAGCAATCAAGCTTGGCATCTCATAAATTGTTTTATGGATTTGCAAATGTTTTCCCTTTTGAATTTCATTGTCTCAAGACACAGGTACCAGATAATAATATTTATTCAAAATACAAAACCAGCCAGCAGTCAGGGAGAATATTTGTTATAGTCTCTTAAAGTCCTCATTTGTAATGAGAAACAGCCTTGATTTGTTCTCTGCAGTTTGACAAAGAACAGCTCTGTGGAAAAAGCATGGGCAGAGAAGCACACAAAGCAAGACACTTCCCCAGAACATTTCCTTATCCCAGATGGGCCATTGCCAGTAGTAGACTTTTGTGTTGCCACCAGACCCCAGTGCTTCTGAAGGAAAGAGTAAGGTTCATGAGAGCTCTGCCTCACTTAAGTCCAGTTTGGGCACAACTCAAGACACCACCCTCGAGATGTCATTGGTCCTCTTCAAGAGTGAAGGGTGAACAACAATCCTGATTCCAAATTCACTGTAAAAAAAGAGACTGGGGATCTCAAAGCAGCCTTCTGGCTGATCTCAAGCAGTAAGCAAATGGAGGAGGATATTTTCTCTTTCTTCTTCTCTTTTCTTTTTCTTTTCCATTAAAAAAAAAAGTAGCTATCTTAATTATTGATTAGGATTTTTTTTTTGTTTTGATACAACATACACTTCTCAATGCCCAGTTAAATGTCCCTGTCTGCAAAGTGCATTACCTATTTGGAATATTGAGTGAAAGGTAGGGGATGGCCTTTGACTAGAACAATGTGGTGCTAACACTCACCTCAGTGATTAATCCTACTTTTGCTGCTTCCGTGTATAGATTTAATTAAACTGCAATTATTTTGTGTATTATTTTCCTTTGTCTCTCTTTGCTTCACTCCACGTCAGCTACTATGAGTCTTCCTCTGTTTCCTGGAATTCTTCATATTCAGTATTCCTTCTGGGGTTGGGATATTGAGAGATAATTTCTAAGTGAACTGGGCAAATATCGGAAACTCAAGTAATAGCCTTGAATAAGTAGTAGCTTGTGATGAGTGGTAAGCTCCTTGTGATCAGCAACTCATGGTTGTCATTATTGTTGCTGTTGTTTATACCTCAATGTCCAATACATTGTGGGATGGGGGTGCATGTACTGCAAACTTAGGGAATTCCTTGTGTGCCAGCTCTTTAGAAACATAGATCCACACCTTAGGAACCACTCAGCAAGTGATAATGTAGTCCTTACATGCTAAATATTTGTAACTAGTTATCTTAGTGAGTGTAACTAATGCTTTGAAAAATTGGGAGACTTAGCACCATCATGTAGCCAATATGTCTACAAGTAGAGTTTGAACCCAGGTTTTCCTGACACTAAATCTAGCTCTCCATCCTGCACACTAGACTTCCTCTCATCTTGCACATGCTAAGTTTATTCAATTGAACGGAATTATAACAGCTTGGAATAACATAGCATTAATGTAGAATTCAATTATAGAATGAAACTCTTTTGAAGGTAGTTCTATATCAGTGGTGGTAACTTGTCATAAAAGGGAGGCTGGATGACCACTTGGTGAGGGGATTCATGCTGCAGGTTAAAAAAAAAAAAGATAAGGATTCACTTATTTTTTTTATTTTCCATCTCTGAGAATCACAAATTTTCTCCTTCTCAGTAGACCATGCACACCAAAGTCAACTTTGGTAGATGTATGGGAGATAGATTGGGAAAGCAAACAGATGGAGGAAGGGAGATCAGTTTGGAAACTATTTCTATACTCTAGGCCAAAGGTGAATGAGAACCTAGATTAGAGTAATGATCCAATGAATAGAAAAGAGAGCCATTTGAAAGATGACAAGAACTTGGATGTGAATAAATATGTGAGGTGAGGGAGAGGAAAGAATCAAGGATACTGCCCAGATTGAGAATCTGGGAGAGTAGAAGGAGTATAATTAAAATGGAAATGGGGAAACTGGGGGAGAAAAAAGGGGGAGGAATGGTTGTATGGAAAGATAAAGTGATTATGGGATGGAGTTAGTCTTTCACTTGCCTGGATCCAAGTCTCATTTTTCTGAATCTTTTTCCTGAATGTAACACATTTTATGGTCCAGAATAGAAAAGTACCATTTATGGTACAATCTAGGGCTGTGGTCCATTCATCTGGACACTAGCAGACATTACAGAGGGTGTAATATCTGCTTTCTTATTTTCAAAGGTAATTATCAATAATCGGCATTTATTGCTGTTGAAATGCTGATGGCATGACAAATTTCTTAAAGAATGATTGAGCTTGGTGCAGAGTTGGAATACTGATATTTGAATAAACAAATTGAAGAAAGTTAGGTCAGGAGGATATATCATATTTACTTAAGTAGAAAAATTAGCTGATCACTGTGCTGTAACACCTAATCCTACATGATAATGCTGGCGTTTCATTGACCTAGCCTCTCTAAGTAGCCTTTATTTTTCCAAATAATCTTCTCTTGGCAAGTTATATTGTAAGCATCATAAGAACAATGGGATTAGGGGTGGCCAGGTAGCACATCAAGTAAGAGTACCGCCCCAAGTGTCGGGATGACCTGGGGATCAAATCTGGGCTCAAACACTTAGCACCCACCCAGAAGCAACTGGCCGTGTAACCTTGAGCAAGTTACTTAACCCCAATTTCTTAGGGGTGGCCAGGTGGCTCAGAGAGTAAGAGCACCGGCCCCAGTGTCGGGATTACCTGGGGACCAAAACCCAGGCTCAGATACTTAGCACCACACCCAGAAATAACTGGCCTTGTAACTTTGAGCAAGTTACTTAACCCCAAATGCTTAAGAAAAAAAAGAACACTGGGATTGGAGTCAAAAGGCAATGAATTCAGGTCCTGACTCACTCTAATTAGCAATGGATGTTAATGATAATGAGAGCTCACATTTTCATCACCCTTTAAAGGTTTTTAGGATTTACAAAGCTCTTCCTTCTATTAACCCTGTGAGATGGGAAATGATAGATTTATTACCTCCTCTATTGATGAGTAAACTGAGTCTTTGATGAATAAAATGACTTTCTGCCCTGTTTCATAGCTATGTATATATTAAGAGTCAAGATTCTGGCAAGGCTCTTCTCACCCCAAGTCTAGTGTTTTTTCCACTGAAATATGGGGCCTCTTGAGAGATTATGTGAGGCCCAGAGAGATAAAATAAGTATGTTACATTGCCCCCTAAGCCTCAATGTCCTCAGCTACAAAATAGGAAAAATATTAATTGTACCTTCTACCTTTCCTTGTGGTTGTTGAAAACAATCCGTAAAACCAAAGAGTACCTTAGAAATGAAAAACTATTATTATTGATATCATTAATGTCATACCCAAGGCCATGTTTACACTGAATCCATTTTGTTTCTTGCTTCTTATATTCTATGTTCACCCCAGTGCAGGAAAATTGTTTCCCTAGTGGCACAAAGCAATGTGTACTTCAGGCTTTGGAATTTTTCCATGTATCATGGAGGGAATATCTTTGTAACCCTTTGCTTTTCAGATTCTCAGAAATTCATCTATAAGTAGCCTATTTGAGCCCCTATAATTTGTGGTTTATGGGCAGCTAGAGAATGCATTTTCAGCTCATTCCTTCATTGAGTATCAACCTTCTGTAGAGTATATGGTAAGGAAATGTCTGATCATAGAATCAATATTGTGTGTGTGTGTGTGTGTGTGTGTGTGTGTGTGTGTAAACCATGTTGGCAGGACTCTATCCAATATTGGATTCTCATTTCTGTGCTGTTGTTCAGTCATTTTCAGTCATGTTAGACACTTTTAATCCCATTTGGGGTTTTCTTGGCAAAGATACTGGAGTGGTTTGCCATTTCCTTCTCCAGCTCATTTTACAGATGAGGAAACTGAGGCAAATAGAATTAAGTGACTTGACAAGGGTCACATAGCTAATAAATCTTTGAGGCCCTATTCAAACTGAGGAAGATGAGTCTCCTTTACTCCAGGCTCAGCACTCTATCCATTAAGTCATCTAGCAGCAATGTGTAGGTGTTTAAAATAAACTCAGTCACATGGTTGTCAAATATATAGATAATTGAATGCAAGGTAAATATAGTGCTATACCAAATAATATAAAGGGAAATAAATCCCTAATAACTGGTGGGATGATGAACTGCTTCTTGTAGTAGGCAGCATCCAATCTGTGCTTTGAAGCAAGACAGGCATTCTGATAGGTCAAGGGAGAGATGAAGTGAAAAATAATGGCTCCCCCAGCTCTCACCACTGCCTCTAGATGTATCAGTCATTCAACAAGCATGTATTAAGTGCTTAATGTGTGTCAGACACTGTTATAAGAAATGGGGCTAAAGAGATCAAAGTGAACTATGGGAGAAAACATATCAATAGATTATGAATAGAAAGTTGAACGCAAGGTAGATCTGAGAGGGAAGGCACAAGTAGCTAGGGGTTCAGGAGAGGATTCATGGTCTTTCCATTCTTGGTTTTTCTAAAAAGTTGACAATACTTTTTCTACAATCTATAGTCTTAAATAATTACCTAGAGTAGGGGTGTCAAACATTAGCAACAGGGGCCACATGCAACCCTCAACACTTGAGAGTGTTATGTAGTCAGATTATAATGTAGTTCCCATTTGATTTTAATATGATTATGTATTAATTTAAAATAAATGTATAAATATGTTGTTTTCCAATTAAGTATGCAGCCCACAAGCATCCTTATGTACAATTTAATGGCTCCCTTTTATATGTGAATTTGATGCCACTAACCTAGAAGACTAAGAGGCTAAGTCACTTTGCAAAGTTTTCAGACACAAGAATTCCCACTCCTCTCTCTAGTAAGGGAAGATCCCATTATTGAATGGAGCTATTGTAACTGCTAAAGGGCCCAATTCTTTCTGATCTTTAACATAATGCCTGAGAAGTGTGCTGAGGAAGGCTCTCTGTGGAACCATGAAAGGAGAGAACTGGATTCCTTCTTAGTAGTAATGCAGGAGGACTTTCCTTCCCTCTCTGACTCACAAAGGAAAATTGTTGTCAAAGTGCCCTAGAAATATTCATTCATTACCAGGGAGCAGAAGCAGCACATTAGGCCAAGAGCTTTTCACTCTTCTGCCAGGTGAGTTCTTTTAAGTAGAGTCTGTGGCAAACAATCATCAAGTAGATGCATAAATCATTCAAGGTGCAGAGCTTTAGTGGAAGAGACTAGAAATTTGTCCAAGGTCCCTGCCTTCCAGATGAGGAAAATGGGGTACACATTTCTCAATGATTTTCTAAAAAGTCACACAACTAATTATTGGCAAATAATAGTTGTCTGGTGAGGAATCAAGGACAATTTGTCATTGATCAATTATTTCATTTTCCAGGAAAGAACCTTAAAAATTATCTAAAGAATCAAAAGAGAAAAAATGAATTAATTAATGCATGATTAGAAAAGATCTGGGCCCCAAATTACTTGGTATGCGTGTGTCTGAATCCTTTTTTTTTTTTTAAAGCAATCAGGATTAAGTAACTTGCTCAAGGTTACACAGCCAGGTGTTTCTGGGTGGGTGGTAAGTGTCTGAGCCCAGATTCAATCCCCAGGTCATCCCAATACTGGAGCTGGTGCTGTTACTCACTGTGCTACCTGGCTGCCCATGAATCCTTTCTTTAGAGGAAGATTTAGAGCCTTATGACAAAAGCTTTCAGAATCACTAAGGGCACAGATTAGTCAATTAACATATACTTATGATGCTGCTACTATGTGCCTTCAGTATACACATTAATGCTTTCAAATACTGTAGCTTCCTCATTTTTCAATCTTCATTTCCCATGACCTATTTCTTCAACCCAAACAAGCTGACCCCAGAGATGACAATACTGTAATTCTTACCATCACTCATAGATGTTCTACTTCAAGGTCATGAACTCTAAAATTCCTTTATCCAATCATAATCTTTTACAATTCTTAATTACATCTTTTCCTCTATATTGTGACCCTTAATCCTCTTCTTCCCTTTTTATCAAAACCTCCAATACTCCTTTCCCCTAATTCTTAGGCCATCTATTGACTACACTATTCTCCTTTATCATTACTTATCAATGAACCATTTCAACTCTACACTATTCTTTATAATTGAATCCACTTATCCTATCACGTATCACACCTTGCCAAACCCTAATCTTAGATTACTCCAACCATCTACTGCCATTTTTTGTTATACTCTTGCACCAGGATGGAGCTAGAGAAAATCACAAAAGTGTTTGGACTGACTCCATTACAAATTTAAATTATATAATCACACCTGAAACATTACCCACAACAAGGCAGTCCTACCTCTCTCAAATTTATTTGTTCTCCCATGCACCCCAGTGACATTTCCAAACTTCATTCCCTACTGCAAAGCCTCACAGGGCACTTACTTCTCTCCCTCTCTCATCTCAAGACTGTCTCATACAGTCATTCATTGAGGCTGCTCTTTTTTGCTCTTTCTCATCTCACTCTAATGCATTCCCCTACTCCTCCTCCTTCACCCCTGTCTTACATGAAGAGGGGGCCCTTCTCAAGCCCCTCTACATATACCTGTGATGACATCCTGTCCTGTCTTCTCCAACAGATTTCCCTCTCTATTATCTCCACTCTCACTAATCTCCAATGATTCCCTATCTACTGACATTTCCTGCTGCCATACAAATATGTCTACACAGCCTTCAAAGAAAAATCAACAAAACCTGACTTTATTTAAACATTCCCTCTATCATCATAGACCTCTTTTTGTTAAACTCCTTGAAAGTCATCTTCATTAAGGATTTACACTTCTCCGCTCAAACCTTCTGAAGTGTGATTTCCAACCTTATCATTACCTGAAATTGCTTTTGTTAAAGTTCCAATGATCTGTTAGTCTTTTTTTTTCCAGTTTTCATCCTTCTTGACCTCTGTTATCAATCATCTTCTTCACTTCTCTCCTCTCTAGATTTTTGTGACACTTATTTTTCCTAGTTCTTCTTCCACCTACATGGCTCTTCTTCCTCAGTTTCCTTTCCTAGGTATCCATCCAGGTCATGCCCTCTAACCTTGAGTGTTTGTAATAATGTTTCTTGTGCCGCCTTCTCTTCTCCTTTCTATCTCATCTCTCTTGGTTATCATACCATGTCCTATGGATTCAGTACAACATTACACCCCTCCTAACATCACTGACTGCCTCCTGAACATCTTTAATTGGATATTTCATAGACATCTCTCAAACTCAACATGTCCCAAAAAGAAACCTCTCTCTTTTCTTCCCTATCTTCCCCCCTTCCCAACTTCCTTCTTAGTTTCAAGAATACCACCATTCTTATAGTCATTGATGCTCATGATATTTGTGTCATCCTCAACTCCTTACTTCCACCATATCCATCTAATCATTTGCCTTTTCTTGTCATTTCTATCTATGCAACACGTCTGGTATATATGCCCTCCTCTACTCATATCTGTCAAACTATTGGAGGCTCCCATCACCTTAGGCCTGAACCATTATAATAGTCTTCTGGATGGTCTCCCTGCCTTACATTCTTTCCAGTCCATTCTCCATTCAGATGCCAAGGTGATCTTGCTAAAGCTCTGATCTGAATGTGTCCTTCTCAACTCAAATTCCAGTAGCTACCTTTTGCTCCCTGGATCAAATATAGAATCTTCTAATGAGTTTTAATGTCCTTCAGGACCTAACTCTTTCCTATCTTTCCAATCTTCTTATGTTTCACTCCCCTCCATATACTATGCAATTCACTGACCGTCTCGTTCCTCACACCTGATACTGTGGCTATAGTTATTTTTATTATTAATTATTATTGATCATGCTATTCATAATGTAAGGCCTAATTGAAATGTATGTACACAAACATAGAAATCACATATTCTGTACAATAAACATCAATGTATTTGATGTTTATCAATAAATACTTCTATTATATATGTATAACATAAATATAGAAAGAATTTTGCAATCATTAAACACTATATATATATATATGTGTGTGTGTGTGTGTGTGTGTGTGTGTGTGTGTGTTATCATTGTTGTCATGGTAAACACAGCCCTGCCTGCCACAGACCTGTCTATCCCAAAGGGACCATTCCTTGTGAAGCTATTCCTAAGTATTTTAGGATTATAAACTCATGCAGTCACATTTTTTTTCTCTATATGAAGTTGCAGTTTCTTATTTCCTAAGCCAGATAGATAAATTATTTTTAACTTTGCTGATTAATTCAAGAGAATAACATTTAACATGTTTGTTTATTTTTTCCCCTAGGAAAACAGTGTTTTGTTTGATTTTTACACAATTCCATGCAGACATTGTCTTGAGTCACTTATAATAATAGGCTTTAGCCTCATAAGTTTTTTTGAAATAAATGAGAATTAAAATCCAATAAATTTAAGGTTTTTGACATTATCTGAGACTGGAAAAGGAGATGGGAGAGTCATACATTGTTCCTAAATCACATAAAGGAAGGGATCTTAGGGGGAAACAAAGTAGATTTGTAGTCAAGGGCTTTCATTCTGGTCCTGATGCTTAAATGTCTCTGTGACCTTCAGTAAATTGTATAATCTCTCTGGTAATAGAGTAACTATGACAAACAGTACTTGCCTGCTTGGCCAAGGGCACTAAAATGTACAGGAGGAAAAAAATGGTTTTGAAAGATGTTGCAATTTTTAATTTGTTACATTTAAATGTTGAGAGCACATACATTATTTCATCATTATAGAAACAACTACCCTTCATACCTAATATGAGAATAATTAGTAAAATAGGAAACTATGAAATAGCATGAATTGTAAATAAAAACCATCTCTGAGCTCCTAGAATGTTTCAGTCCCCTTTCCATTTAAGTCAAAATTTTGTTAGTTTCTTATTGTATTTTCCCCATATTCAAATGGAGGGACAACTAGGTGACACAGTCAGAAACGCTCATCTTCCCGAGTTTAAGTCTGGTTTTAGAAAATCACTAGCTATATGACTCTGGGGAATTCACTTACCCCTGTCTGCCTCAATTCCTCATCTATAAAATGAACTGGAGAAGGAAATAGAAACCACTCCAATATCTTTGCCAAAAAATTCCAAGTGGGATCATCAAGAATCAAGTACAGCTGAGACGTCTAAACAGAAACAACAAAAAAACCACTATAAATGGCAGTCTTTACTTATGGGCCCAGTAAAGGTTGCTTGCTTTGGGAAGCCCAAATGCATAGCTACATACTGGTCCTCTGGACCATGTTGCCCTTTGTACCGCCATAAACATAAGAGCTAAACAGATCCTTAGTGCATTAGGTGCCAAAGTGACAAAGGAAAGAAATGAAAACTTGTGGCAAGAGGATTGGGGAAGGAGGTGACATTCACAGAATAAAAGTATTCACTCTTATGTTGTGTCTGGTGAATTGTCTTAAACTTAAGTCCATGATAGCAACATTAAATAATTCATGTTCTCATTGCAACTGGAAGTTTTCTCTCAGGGTCTTTCTTAGAGCATCATGAATATAGGTTATAACAGTTTTTATGCTTCCAGAAATCACAAGAGATTTTACTGAGTCTGTAAAAAGAGACAAATAGATTCCCTTGATATGGAGTGAAAATATGTAAATATTGTACCTAATTTTGCAAAAAAAAAAAATATTACATGTATTCAATTGATGGCTTTTGGAGGCTAGATGGGCATTATTAATGTAGTTACCTATAATACCTAACATATAAATTGAAATGTTTATATACATCCATATGTGTTTGTATGTGGATGCAAACATACATATATTTAAGATAAACTGATATACCAATGTTAATAATAATAACATATATAGCTTTTGGGGTTTGCAAGTGCTTTATATGTATTATCTAATTTTATCCTCACAAAAACCATGAGGGATAGGTTCTCTTATTATCCCCATTTTACAGATAAGGAAACTGAGTGAGAGATGTTAACTGACTTGCCAAGGGTCACACAGACTTAAGTGTCTAAGAGGCTAGATTTAAATTTAGATCTTTTTGACTCCAACTGATTATTGGAACTGAGTATTAAGACCTAAAATATGAAACCACAGCTACTGCAGAAATGTTTTTCTATTGTATGTGTATTTTCATCCAGAACTATGATCCCAATAATAAAACCCCACCTGTGGCTACAGGCCAACAATTTATCTGTAATTTACTCTTGGAGAAAAGTGTGAGGTCATAGAAATGTCACCATGGTCATGTAGTATGGGCCAGGGGTGGAGTGTCGATCCAGGACTTTCTGACTCCAAGGTTTGTCCTCTAATTACTATTCAATTATACCAGTGGACAGGTACAAATCAAACAGTCAAGCAATAAATATTCATTAAGTGGCTGCTTGGCAGCAGGTGCTGAGCTAAGAACTGGGGCTACAAAAAGAGGCAAAAGACAGCTCCTGCCCCAAAGGAGCATAATGGAAGAGATAATACAAGACTGACAGGAAAATAGGAAATAATTAGCAGAAGGAAGGCACTAGAATTAAGAGGGATTGGGGAAGGCTTCCTGTAGAAGGATTTCTTGCTGCGGTTGGGGCTCAAAGGAAGCCAGGGAAGTCAGGAGCTAGAGCACAGAAGAGAGCATTATAAGCATGAGGATAGCCTGAGAAAATTCTCAGAGCCAAGATAGTGTCTTATTTATGGAATGAACCAGGAGGTTGGATCAAAGCATATGGAGAGGGGTAGAGTAAGGGGTAAGAATAGAAAGATAGGAGAGGTTTAGGTTTTGAAGGGCTTTGAATGTCAAACAGAAAATTTTGTATTTGATCTTGAAGGTAGTAGGGAGCCACTAGGATTTATTCAGTGGAAAGGGTGATATAATTCAAAATTGTTTATATGCATTGGCATAAAGCATTTTTTCAGCCTATAAGGGTTCTTATAACAGTGTAAAAACAGATACAGATGTCCCAACTCCAAAAAAAAAAATTCAAAATGCTTTAAAGAATATGAAGTGCCTTCCTCAAAACAATTATGTAAGGTAGGTGGTAGCAAGTCTTATCAAAACCTTTGCACAACCTGGGCAGACCAATATTCATAAAGATTTTGACCTGTCTATGGTGTCATGCCTCACAAGTATCAGAGCCAGAATGTCAGCCTAGATGAATTCTGGCAAGTATAGATTCTCCAAATAAAAGAATGAATTTCTGATTTTTGTTCAGATGGAGGAATATGATTGTTAGCTCATGTCCTGAAGTTCAACATCCAATCCCAAAGGCTCATGGTAAGGGAATACTCTGAGGGGAAAGGGTGAGCATTCTGTCCTGCATCTGAAGGATGCTGTCAAAAAGTCTTGTCACACAAAGCTTGATCAGTGGCATCGATTATCTCTGAATGTACCTGAAGGGCCAATTCTGTCCAAGGCATGTGTGCAAATGGATCACTTGGGGAGTAGCATAGTTCTTTTTTGTTAGCAAAAACAAAACAAACCAAAAAAAAAAAAAAACAGAAAACTTTCCAAGCAGGAAGGTGTGTTAAAATTTGTGTTATAAAGACAATTTTTTTTTAAACAACAGAGAAATGGGCTACTAAAAATCAGGCCTGATCTTTAAGTATTTTAGAGTGTTAAGGTTGGAGAATTTAGCTGAAGAAAATGAAGGACAGCTGTCTTTAGCTCCCTGGGGCAGATGGGAACTTTTCATTCATTCGGTTAGCATGCCTTTTTTAAATTTTGAGTTTCAAATTCTCTCTCTCCTTTGAAACCCACCCCTATTGATTGAGAAGGCAAGAATATGGTAGAGATGTCAATGTTTTAAAACAAAAATTTTTTAAAAGATCTTTTATACCATTAATATTTCTCTTTTAGGTCCAGGGTCAAAGAAGAAAATAGAATAAGTGGCATAGGATGGAGGGAAATGTAGTTAGTCTTTCAAAATATAACTACCATGGAAATGTTTTCCATAACTATACATGTACAACCTATATTGAATTGCTTATCTTCCCAGCAGGGGTGGGTGGGGAGGGAAGAAGGGAAAAACTCTGGAACTCAAAATTTTTAAAGCAAATGTTTAAAATTTTTTTTTACATGTAACTGGGAAATAAGATATACAGGCACTGGGTTATAGAATTCCATCTTGCCCTACTAGAAAGTTGGGGGGGGGGGCAGTTAGAGAAAGGAAAGGATGAAGGGAGGGAGGGTGGAATTACTAAGTATCTATTATGTGCTATAAATATTAACTGGTTTAATCCTTACAACAACCCTGGAAGGTGGGTGCTATTATTATCCCTATTTGACAATTGAAGAAATTGAGGCAGACAGAGGTTAAATTATTTTAACAGGGTTGCAAGTAGTAAGGCCATGGTTTGAACCCAGCTCTTCTCCAGTCCAGGCCTAGCATGCTGTCTCTTCTGTCATGAAGTTGCCTGTGCCAAGGATTGTCCTAAATGTTGGGGACACAAAGTCAAAACAAACAAACAAAAAAAAAACAATCTCTGCCCTCAAAAGGAACTACATATATTCAAATGGGAAAATGGTAGGAATGGCATGAATGTGTAGTGAGAAAATACAGTAGGCTAAACAAAAAAAATTTGAGATGACGCACCCAACAGTACCATCTGCAGGTCTATATATTACCAACAAAATCTGAAAAAAAGATAGAAAACAAAATTTGCATCAGCAATAAAATGCATCATGCATTTGGGCATTGATGTACTGACACATGAAACATGCAAAAGATAAGTGTAAAAAATGTTTTGACAAATAAAGGAAGAACTGCCTGACTAGAAAGCTATTTCTTGTTCATGGGGAGATCAAATTATTATAATAACTACATAATAAAAACCAAAGTCAATTTGTAAAGTTTATGCAGTACGAATAAAAATGCTGAGAGGCTATTACAGAGCTAGTTAGCATTATTCTGTGACAGAAGAATAAATGAGAAAGAATATCAAATAACTACAAGGAGTTAATGAAGACGGGCTCTTTCTGCCAACTTTTACAACTTAAGCCCTAAGATTTGTATCATTGTTGTAGCTGAGTTCTTTCAGTTGTGTCTGATTCTTCATGAGCCTATTTGCAGTTTTCTTGGCAAGTATACTGGAGTGGTTTGCCGTTTTCTTCTCCAGCCCATTTTACAGATAAGGAAATGAGGCAAACAGGTTGGAGTGACTTACCCAGTCTTTTCTATATAACACCTTTGACTAGAGAAAATCGTGGGATCCCTCACATGGTGAGAACAAAGCATAGCCAATGGATAGTCTGTATGCTCTGTTGGCATCTGGGATGTTGAGAAACCAAGAGGAAAAAATCCCAGTAGGTTAAGTAGGTCCTCTAGGGATGATTTCTGAGAGGAAAAGAATCCATCAAAGTATTTATTCATTTATTTATTTATAAGTGTTAGGGCCATTATTGAGGACAGCTAGGAGCAATCAGGAAGACTCATCTTCCTGAGTTCAAATCCTGCCTGAGACACTTACTGACTTGGCGACCCTGGTCAAGTCATTCTACCCTATTTGACTCAATTTCCTTATTTGTAAAATAAGCTGGAAAAAAATGGCAAACCATTTCAGTGTCTTTGTCAAGAAAATCACTAAGATTTGGACACAACTAAAATGACTGAACAGACTCAGTACCCCTATTGAGAGAAGCATCTCTTTAGTTCCCTGTATCTTTGGATAGATAGCACCCAAAAAATGACTTTTCTGAGACATGAAAAGATATGACTCTCCAAAAGGGAAATTAAAATACCATGTTAGTAAGTGAAATTCTGCGAGGGTTTGTTAAGCTCCTGTGTTTTACTAGGTATTGGTGATAGCAGAGACAAAAATGAAAAATGATTCCCACCTTGAAGTAGTTTACATTCTATTGGGTGGTTCCTGCTAACAAAACTATGAAGAATCATTATAGATTTCCTACTTTTAAAACTACTTTGTTATAATTTTTTTTCAAAAGGAGGCCTCTAATGATTTCCATTAAGGTGGTAATCATAACTTGCCTCTTAAAAAAGTATTTCAGCAACTCAGGACAAGGAGGAATTAAGAAAAACTACTAATTTATTATACCACTAGGCCTATTTAGACCTTAATAAACCATTCTTTTTCAAAGGCCTGGCCTTCTGTTTTCACTGGAACACCCATGGAAGCTACCAAAAATGAAGGAAAAATTAAAGTTACTTTGGAAACTTTAAAGAAAATAAACAACAAAAAATGGAAAAAATACCTGCAACTATTTTGTGACTTGGACTTCATAATCTTTGCTGGATCAGGGTTTAAGACTTCCACTGCTACTCTAACATGACAGTTATATCTCTTTGTTTAAAACACTTTCATGATAGATCCTCACAGCAGTCCTTTGAGATGTGCCAGGTAATTAATAATAACTGAGGAAACAATCTAAGCTATATGATTTATTAGCAAACAAGTCAATGGACTCCCCAGTCAGCCCAAAAGCCCTGAATACAGAGCAAGGCAGATTTTTGTGTATTAAAAACAATTAATCAGATAAGGTCAATTAATTTTTAAAAATAATTACCAGGATATGAAATTAGGTCATCTGATTTCTAATTGGAGGAAAGATTAGGGGCTTTCTAAGTTGGAAAGGGGAAGAGTGAATTTCAGTCAAGTTGGGAGGGGGATGAATAGGTTTCAGGGTCTTTCTTTTCCCAGAATTGAGGGATGCTGATTAATTGCATCCACCTGCATTTATAAAACAATAGACGACTTATAACATTGGGTTTGTTGCCGGTGATTTGCAGAAAAACAACAAGGTAAACGATAACATATGTGATGACACAGGATGGAGTCAGTGTTCATAAGATAGAATCTCAATATTTCTTTTGATTTCCAAGTCAAACCAACTCCATTTTGCTACTGGTTTTCACTCAATTCCATCAAAGAAGAATCATTATCCTTTTCTTAGACATGAGGAGAGAGGGAGCATAGCATGGTAGGGAGAGATACAGTCCTGGAGTCAGGAACACCTAGCTTCAAATCCATCCTGTGACATATTCTAGCTGTATGTCCAAGGGCAGACCTCTCATTGTCCTCTCATAGCATCATGAAGTGAGATGGGAGCTACTGATCTGAAATGATAGTAATCTATGTTCTGGAGGAGGTGAGTGGTAACAACGAAAATGCACAGACATGAAGGAGGTGAGGTGCAATGAGGCTTCATTGAATATCATCATATAGCCAGGGAGTGGTGGTGGCAGGTCCCCAACTCAGACCTTCTGACCCTAACTCTAGCCTTCTTTCTATGATTCAGTCCTACACATGATGGTCAGTTGCCCGGGTCCTAAAATATGAAAGAATTAGTTTTGGCTGCTAGATCTTTCTTGCCTTTGGTGACTCATTTTATGTCCTAGGTCAAGTCTCATGATATTTGACTACTCTGATGAATCAGAATTATTCAAAGTCTTATTTATAAAAACAAAACAAAAACCAAAAAACCCAGGCATGTGGAAAATGGTTAATTCAGCCCAAGAGAAATGAGACGATGACTTAGTAGGATGAATCCTCCTCAAACACAGAATTGTGTAATGAATCAGTCATAGAGATTTGTATTTTTCACGGTCTGCAGAGAAGCAAAGGCACCAGTTTTCCCTGAACTATGCCAGATTTTAGGCAAACTGAGATCTGCTTTCTTTTACCACTGAAAAATAGTTTTGTATTCAAAGAACTATTTTTTTAAATGGATGTTATAATTCCTGAAATTGTTAAAATACCAAACCACCTCTGGGTGCAAAAATCCATCTTTTCAACATGCATGTTTTCCTAGTTCTGCACAGTTTATTGTGGAACTCCATGCTTTCCCATAAATCAAAGTTGTGGGAGAACCACTGGGGAAAGGAGAGAGAACCATGGCAATCGGAACTACTTCCATCTTCCTAGAAAGGGACATAAAGAGGTCATCAAGTCATAGATTTAGAACCAAAAGGGACCTGAGAGCCCCCCTCATTTTAGAGATGAAGAAACGGAGACCAAGAGAGTTTAAGGGACATGTCTGAGACGGGAGATGAATTCTGTCTTTCTAACTCTAAACCCAACACTGTCTTCATTGAACTGCAATAAATAAATTAAAGTAATAATAGTGTTTATATAGTGCTTTAAGACTTGCAAAAGCACTTTACTTATGTTATTTCATTTAATCCTCATAAGAAACCTGAGGATGTAGGTGGTATTATTCCCTTTTTACAGATGAAGAAACAGTCTGAATTGTGACTTTACTGGGATCACACAGATACAGAAGGACCTCAGGCAGAATTTGAACTCAGGTTTTCCTGACTCCAAGTCCAACTCTCAATCCATTATACCATGTAGGTGATTTTCCTTTGTGCAAAGTTCTGGGGACATGACTTAGAGGCCTAAGAGACTCTGCCCTTAAGGAACTTCCATCTCACAGTGGGATACATCACATTGAGGAGCTTTCATCTTTGTCAGACAGAAAGGCCCAATGGTTCTTAGGATACAGTGCCAAAGTGTATGGCAATACATCTTCTTTTTATCACTTTCATCACTAAACCATAGCCCTTCAATCATTTGGTGCCCAGGACTTTGATAGTAAGTATCCTGTTCTTGGTTCTTAAGTCACTCAGGTTCCTGAAAAGATAGGGTCTTCAGCACCTGTGGAGGCAGTTGAAAACATATCACTACAAGCTTGTTCCTCTTAAAGAGGGTTGTAGGCATCAGACTAGGAGTAACTGATCTTGGAGGTGGTGCCATACTCAGAGTCCATAGGTAGCAGCTGATTGCCAACTGGAGTTAGGGGTAGCTAGAATTCCAGTCTCCACCTCCAGAGGGGTTGTTCCCTTCAATGATGACCTTGAAGACTGGTCTGGAAAAACAGATGATGGTCTTTGACATGCTGTTCTCAGAGCTTTTGGTTGCAGGTTGATGGGCATTCTCCACTGAAGTCTCAAGATAGAGTGTTGATTAAGGCAGTGGTAAAGTTTTGACCCTGCTGGTACATGCTACCTCTTGGCTCTCCCTCAGAAAAGAAAGTGGGCCACTCATGAAGAGAATGGTAGATAATAGATGGGCAGCCCAAGAATTCCACTGGTATTAGGAAAGCCTTCCAATGCCTGGAGAAATCCCCTCAGGGGGATCTTCGGGGGAGAAATACCATTACAATTCATAGTAACAGAATTCGAGTGAATGAAGAACCTGGATAAGAATCACACAGAATTAGAAGTCAGGGATAAAGTGTTATCTACAAAAACAAATAAAATACACACAGTGATGAGAATGCAGATTCACTGACATGGTGCATATAAATATTGACTGACAGCTGATCAAAATAGTAAAGAAAAAGTATTGAGGGGACTTTTGGTAGTAGAAAGCATAGGGTATTTGTAATCAGAGATCCTGGGTTCAAATCCTGCATGTTACTTACAATCTGTGTGACCTTAGTCAAGGTCTCTTCCTCAGTTTCCTCATCTTTTAAGTGAGTCAGGGTTTGGGAACGGAGAGATACTAAGACCATTTCAAGTCTATGCTCCTTTGATCTTCTTTTCACAGCATTTCAATTGTTTAAAGTCTTGATACAAACAGATGAGCAATCATATCTGTGCTGATGTTTTAGTTGCATCAGTGTATGAGACCATGAGCAATAGAGGAGTAACCTACACAATGAAATCTTTCAAATATGTAGATATTTTAATATTCTTTTTTTTTTCAAATGAAATGTTTTTTCCTCTCAAGGAGTTAATAGTCTATATGGGTACCACTTGCACAAGTTCAAACCTAGCTTCAGATACTTACTAGTTGTGCTACCCTTAGCAAGTCACTTAACTGCTGCCTGACTTAGTTTCCTCATCTGTAAAATCAAAATGAGGATAGCACCTATTTCCTAGGGTGGTCTTGAAGATCGAATAAGATAACATTTGTAAAGCAATTTGTTAACTTTAAGGATAAATGCTAGCTGTGACGATGAAAGACCTGGGATTTGAAAGGGATTGAGCACATTTGTCTGCCAAGGGTGAGGAGGAAGGTCATTTTAGACATTTCGGCAGCAAGGTAGTCCAGTGGATAAATGACTGGCCTTGGAGTTAGGAAGACTAAAATTGAAATCAAATCAGATACTTATTAAATACGTGACCCTGGGTCATTTATTTAAACTCTTTTAATCCTTGGTTTCTTCATTTCTAAAATGGAGGCTTGGGGCAGCTAGGTGGCACAGTGAATAGAGCACTGGCCTTGGAGTCAGGAGGACCTGAGTTCAAATCTGACCTCAGACACTTAACACTTCTTAGTCATGTGACCTTGGGCAAGTCACTTAACCCCAATTGCCCTACCTTCCCCCCTGAAAAAATCTAAAACAAAAAATAAATAAATAAATTCATGGTTTAATAGCACCTACATCATAGGTGCTGGTTAAGCCTATGTCATTTTCAATATTATCCTATTATTAGGTAGAAAGAGCCTCATAAGGAAAGACATGGAAGCAGATAAATATATGGTATGTACAGGTACCACAAAGTAGACTCAGATGATCTCATCAGACTTGGAGGAAAAGGTTGGATGGGTAAGGTGAGTTCTTGTAAAACCACAAAGAATGTGGTTCATGTAAGGCCATCCAAGCATGGGAGATTATTGTCAATAGCAGAATAAGGCAATCAAAATTAAACTATTGTTTTATGAAGTAAAATTGTTCATCACGACAGAAGAAAGAGGAATTTAAGTTCATTAATGGGTAAAATTATTGACCTAGAGAAAACACTCCTTATTTTACAGGTAGTTATACTATGACTTTTTCAAAATTCTGAGAAATATGTTAGAAGAGAAAATATAAAAGGATCCTGCTAATCAACTCAAAATTAACTCAGTTCTCCCTGGGAATAAGGACTGGACCAGCTTTTTGCCTTCCTTTGTTTCCCTGGAACTTTGCATGGTGCCTGCCACGTAGTAGGCACTTAATAAAGACTTGTTGATTTGACTTGGGTTATCTGCTGCAGATTGCTCCAAAGTGGAGGGGTTTAAATTTGAGAAACGCTTTTATTCATTATAGTTATTTTTACCTGACAAGCAATAATGGTTTGCAGTCTGTTGGTGATAATAGGAATAAAGAATATAGACACCTGATACAGAGAATGCAGATGATGAAGTCCTTCTATGCAAATGAATTTGAACATAAAAAAATTCTCTTTATTTTGTTTTTTTTTAATTCTGTTGTTGATTTTCTTCAATTTAAAATTGTGTTCATTTATGTGCTTGAACTGGAGCTGGGTTTGATATAAAAGTTGCCTACTGGGGTGGCTAGGTGGATCAGTGAATAGAGCACCAGCCCTGGAGTCAGTAAGATCTGAGTTCAAATCCAGCCTCAGACACAACACAAAAACTAGCCATGTGACCTTGGGCAAGTCAACTTTTTTTGCAAAAAGGAAAAAAAAAAGCTGTCTGCTGAAGAAACTCTATAAATAGAGATAAGCAACTGGGACACAAATTAAGTGACTTGATCAAGGTCATACAACCACTCTCTATCAAAGGTAGGATTTCAATTCAGATCTTCTTGATTCTAGGGCCATTTCTCTGTCCAGTACATAATGGTAAGCCTCATTACACATTTCTCTCTCTCCCTCTCTCCCTCTCTCCTTCTCTCCCTCTCTCTCTCCTCTCTCTCTCTCTCTCTCTCTCTCTCTCTCTCTCTCTCTCTCTCTCTTTTAAGTTCATGGTACATCTAATGGGAACAACATTTCTCATGAACTTAGAGTCAGAAGAGACTGATGACTAACTTTCCTCTCCAACATCCCTGATGAGTGATCTTCTGGGCTCTATTTGAACCCCTACAGTGATGAGACACATTATCTCGGGGCAATCCATTTCTCTTTTTGGAAAGTTCCATTTGTTATGAAGGTTGATCTTAATCATACCACCAGCTTTGACAATAGTAGACATTGAAAAATGTTCATTGAACAAATGGAAAGTTGAAAGGATAATCAGCTCAACAAACATGCTTTAAGGAGCATCTAGGTGGTGCAATAAGAGTGCTGGCCCCAGAGTCAGGAGGACCCGGGATCGGTTCTGGCCTCAGATACTTAACACCCACACAAAAAACTGGCCCTGTAACCTTGAGCAAGTTACTTAACCCCAATTGCTTTAAAAAAAACATGCTTTAAATGATTTTCTTAAAGGAGTTAGAGATCCAAAGACAAAAACAAATAGTCAGTGTCCTCGTTTCAGGAGACTGAGGGAAAGATGGTATTAGTTGAACTTTCATCACTAATATCCTCATTTCCCTTCCCAAGACATATCATGTGTATAATAGCTTCCTCTCTCATGAGTCACCTGAATGATGGATTTGAACTTAGAAACACCCCACCAGCAAAAGTGCCACTTCAGAACCACTGAGAGGGAGAATGCATCAACCTGAACATGCTCTGAACTACAGAGGTGTCAAACTCACCTCCTACTGGTTGCAGGAGCCCGACAAAATTCCCAATTGCTGCCATCAGATTAAAAATATAATTGGAACATATGTAAGAATAAATAAAAATAAGATATAGGAAATTCTGGTTTTTGGTTTGCTAAGTCAATATGCTGCTCATAGGTTCTGTTTCTGTTTGAGTTCTACATCACTGGCCCGGAGAATTGTCTTAAAAAGATACGCATTTCAGCTGCTGTTTTCTACATAATTTTTCTTTCAGAGAAATTCTCAATATTTATTTCCACATTAACTTTTTGCTTAATTCAAGACAACTCTAGACATACACAAGATAATAGAGAAGCACCTTTTGCCCTGATTTCCAAGGCCATCTATGATTTTGGATCACCTGTGGGTGTGGCTGAGGAGTAGGGGTGGGGTAAGGAAGAATGCAAAGATGAATAAAGTTTGATTGACAATTCCAGGGAATGTATCATCAAGTCTGGGGAGACACAATGCTTATGTATAACTATAATAGAAATTAGAACATGATAAATCTCAGTTATAGACCTGCATGATCTCAGGCAAATAATTTAACCTCGTTTAGAGTCAAATTCAGAAATAAGGGGATTGAACCAGAACACTTCTAAGATCCTTCCATTTCTACATGTCGGATGGATGATCAAGGAAGACCAGCAAAACCTAGCCCATTGATGCCACATCTCTAGATATACCCTGGCTGACTCAATGGTGAGCCATCTGAAAAGAGCGAATGCCACACTATGGTTGGGTCCCTTCTACATGCCATGAATGAAACTTCCATGCATATTGAAATTAATATAACTACACCATCTGGCACACTATAATGACTCACCCCCAGTGGAACACAAATCATTTTCTTTCTCTGGACCTCAATTTCTCTCTCTGCAAAATGATGCTCTTGAAATAGATGTTCTCTTAGCTTCCTTCCAGCTGTTTCAGCACTTAGTGCATAGTAGGCACTTTATAAATTCTAGTTGACTCAGGAGTCTAATACCTCACTAAATTATACCCAGGTAACCCAAAAACTGATATTATTTTTCAATAAAATGCCAATTTGCTCTCACCGAGAATTTTTTTTTTCCACACCAGGGATAACTGGAGTCAACTGAAAATCAGACTTTTTATTCCCAGAAAGCTTTTCTTGATTTTCAGGCATGATGTGACACAGCTTCCTCTATGTCATCATGGCATTATGGCAAGGAGACAGCCTTTTCCTTCTTTTCTCTTCCCCACCCCACCCCCACCAAAGCCATGTCATTATTCAACAAATTTCCCCATTCCACTAGGCAGCCATGTTTTTGCTTCAAGGGACATCTATGGAAAGTCGCTTTTTCAGTGTCATAAATCCAGAGACCAGAGGCCTGTTGAACAATAAAAACCAATTTTCTGCAAGTGCAAATCATATAGCCCAGGGTACTTTGGGCTTATTGGAACCAATGCATTTTGTCATAAAAATCAGGAATAGAAATAGGAGAAATTAATATTCTCAACCAAGGCAATCTCTGCATGAAAAATTCAATATTCTTTTTTTTTAATCGAGTGTTTATTAAACACCTATTGTATGTGTACTAGGCACCATAACTACGAACAAACATGAAATAGAACTTTACCTCAAGGACCTGGCATACACTTTTGGGAAAACAATATATAATCAGATGAATAAGTACAAAATGCTTTTGAAAAATACTAATGAGAACTCTGGGATTCCAAAGGGCATCTTATAGGAAATGACATCAGCTAATGCACTTAGGTGGTTCAGTGGATAGAGAGGACAGGACTGGGAATCAGGAAGACTCATCTTCATGAGTTCAAATTTGGTCTCAGATATTTACTATCTGTGTGTCCCTGGGCAAGTCACTTCACCCTGTTTGCCTCAGTTCTTCATCTGTAAAATGAGCTGGAGAAAGAAATGGCAAACCACTCAGTATCTTTGTCAAGAAAATCACCAATGGGCTCCTGAAGAGTTAAACATGACTGAAATGACTCAACAATAGGTTGTGTGGTTTGTCTTTCATTCTTGAAGGGGAACATGACTTTGATTTGAATGAAGGGAGAACTATGCAAAGTCACCAGCCTCACTTTCTCTTCCAGAGCCATCTGATTCAACAATAACAAATGCTATAAAAGAACTGGGAATTCCATGAGAGGGAGTGAGGAAGGAAATAATTCTGGGAATGAAAAAGAGCAAATGCAAAGTTGTGCAGGTGGGAAATGACATGTTATATACAGTTATCCCTTCTACATCATGGCTTTCACCATCACACTTTCACTGTATCTCAGGTCAGCATAAGAAATTAAATGAGAATTTTTGGGTAGTTTTGCAGAAGCTACAGACCACACTTGAAGGTGAGCAGTCAACACAGAGCTTATGATCAAATACTTACCAAATTGTTTTTTGGAGGGCAATTGGGGTTAAGTGAGTTGCCCAAGGTCATAAAGCTAGTTTTTGTGTTGTATCTGAAACCAGATTTGAACTCAGGTCCTCCTGACTCCAGGGCTGGTGCTCTATTCACTGCACCACCTACCTACCCCAATACTTACCAAATTTTGCAATAATAAACTGTAAACACCCCATAAAAGAAAAAGGAAAATTCACACTTCCATGCTAGAGACCTTTCATTCTTTTTAAATTTTATGAATGTCATATAGCAGTGGGCTTGTTCATCTTTTATCCCTTATTTTTTCTGACCTCTTGCCAAGCATATACCTAATATCTTTTGAGACCATTTGCTACAACTTACAGTGATAGTGCCCACCATATTTTTTGTTCATCTTAGGATATACACAAATGTGATTCCTGTGGTATTTTGTCTTGGCACAGGCTTTTATCCCATTTCTAGAAAGTACTTGTTTCTTAATTCTACCTCCTAGAACTCTTAGCCAACTCTCAGCCAATATGCCATCTTCAACACTTCCAGCACCATCTACTAATGCCTTCCCTACTTAGAAAAAAACCCAACACCTTATATTTACTTTGCATATGTCCAGTATGTATTTATATGTACCTCTATTTGAGTGTAAGCACCTTTAGGGCAGGCTATTAACATCTCTTCTTTCTTAAAATATTATCCCCTTGAGGTTCAGATTATCTGCTTATATTTTTTAATTAATTAATTTGATTATTTATCTTCCTTTAGATTGTCTCCCCACTTTCCCTTATAATTTAATATTGGTGAGGATAGTGTTATCTCTGTATAAGCATAACTTCATTAGAATATCTCCTCCGTTAGAATTTAGACTCTGTGATCACAGAGACTGATTGATTCTTGTCCCTAACACAGTGCCTGGCATATGGTACCTGACTGATAAGTAATTTGTTAAATGCTTATGACTTTTAATGGTACATAGCCACAGAATCTCCAACAGGAGATAATGTAAAAATGATGGGCATGTGTGACAGGGAACACCATGGAGATTTTGGGAAACTCTGCAGTTATCCAAATGTGATGTGTGAGGATCCATTGATTGACCAAGAGTTCTAGTATGGTGCATTCAGTATCAAAGGATTGGAAAATTGGAACAGATCTCAGGTTGTTAGACAAGATCCATGCCCTGTCTTCTTTACTGATGCCTCACCTTAGGCAGTGCCTTGTGGGAATAACTCTGATATGGAATCATTTTGCTTTGGTTTGGCATTTTCATTTCCTTCTGCACAGGGGAACAGAGAGAATGATATTCACCAGTCTCATGAGGTTACTTGTTATTATCCTTTATGTGGGTTCATTTCCAGACCATTAAAGACAGGAAGTGAGAGGAGAGCTTGTGCCTGTTGGCTTTACATATTCCCTATTCATCTCTGTTAGTTGCTAATTTGTCTATTATTTCTTTATAGAAAGTTGCATCTGTTAATGATATAATATGTTCCTTCTCATTTGGCTCTGCTTCAGCTTCCCAGGGCTCAAGTTAAATATCATTTTTCTGTATCAATCATGATACCGAGTGAGTGATTTGTATAATACAGAGTGTTGTACACAGTAGGTGGGTAAATGTTTGTTGAGTTGACTTTGACACTGATTCCTATGCAAGTGAATCACTAGAGGGTATGAGTTGATTGAAGCCTTGGCTCTTGGGATTGCTTTTTGGTTCAAACTTGGCTTTCAAACACTGCTCTTTGTCATAATTATCCTGGATAAAATGCTTCTTTCCAACCCTGTTCATTGGCTTTAATCTCTACTAGAATTGCTTTCTCTTGGATACACAGGACAATATGGGAGAGTGGACAGAGCCCTGGGTCTGGGGTCAGGAAGCCCTGGTTTCAGATCCTGCCTCAGATACTGAATGGGTGACCTGGAGAAATCTCTTCACTGGTCTCTCTTTCCTCATTGGTAAAATGGTGGGATTGAACTCTGACCAATTTTCTTTCCAGCTCTAAATCTGTGATATTCGACACTGGATTTTGTCCTTTGTGACCCTATTTGGGGTTTTCTTGGCAAAGATACAGGAACAGTTTGCCTTTTTTTTCTCCAGCTCATTTTTCATTTGGGAAAGCTAAGGCAAACAGGGTTAAGTGACTTTCCCAGGTAAGTGTCTAAGGCCAGATTTGAACTAGAGATGGGTCTTCCTGACTCCATGCCTGTCACTTTGTCCACTTTACCATACTAGGTATGTAATGATAATGAATATGTTCGCTAAATTTTTCAAAAAAGAGTTTGGTTTTTTCTCTGCACATGTGTGTATGGCCTACATAAATCACTTATTCCAAAAGCACATAAATTATTGCAATGGCAGTAGATAGACGTCAGATCAGGAAGACTTGGCTTAGAATCTTAGCTCAGAAATTTAATAGATATGTAACATTGGGCACTCTAATGAAGACTTGGCCTGGTATCAGAAAAACTTATCTTTCTGGCTTCAAATCCAGCCTCTGATACTTAGTAGCTGTGTGACCCTGGACAAGTTGCTTAAACCTGTTTGCCTCAGTTTCTGCATCTGTAATATGAACTGGAGAAGGAAATGGCAAAACACTACAGAATCTCTGCCAAGAAAACACCACATGAGGTCACAAAGAGTTAAACACAACAAAAAATGACAAAACAAAGCATTTCAGCTTTCTAAACATCAATTTCCTCATGTATGAAATGGAGATAATAAAGTTCTTCTCTTACACAATTATAAGGGTCAAAGAAGATAGTGTTTATACACTGTTTTGCATCATACCTTCAGGTACTACATAAATGTAAGAAATTATTTTTGTTACAATCATCAACTCACTCTCAATCTTTTCAGTAGGGTTCAACTAAACACAGTTCTGGGACAAATCACTCTCTCATTATTTTTTTTTTAATATTTGATAGATTGTGGACTATGGAATAGGTAGATGAAAAAATGAACTTGTAGAAAAAAAGTACAGGAGGTCCCAAAAATCTTGGTGCTGTTGTAAACTTTAATAGTTTAAAACTACATCAAGACTTTTGGTACTCTGAATTAGGTTGCAAGCTTCTCTTTTGTAGGCTCTCCAAAGGGAGCTTAAGTTCAATGCTAACAGTAGATAGGAGAGACAAGATGGTATACACTGTGTTGTGTCCCTACGTGGGTTGGTTCCTATATTTTGAAAGCATTTTGTTACATGTACCTTATAGGTAATGCATATTTGCAAGGTCCCCTCTTTTTAAATACTCTCAATTGTTGAAGGATCAATGTTACCTTTGGATAATCATGGGCAAGAATCTAGTCTGTAGTAATGGCCCATTTGCAGTAGAGTTTATTCACTTCGTTTTCCATTTCTTTCTTATTGTTATTTTGTTTTTAATTATTATTTTATTGAAATCTGCTTGTGATCATTTAATCAAATAATAAACTCTGATAAGAAATCTGCTAGAGTAAATGACTCTGACTCACATAAACAATGGCTTGTTTGAAAAAAAAAACATAGCAATTTGACTAGTGATAGGAAAAGACCCCAGTGAGATGATGTGGGACCCAAGACTGCCCTATCCCCTTGACAATGCAGAATAATAGACTTTTGAATAGATGATCTAAAAGTTAGCTCCTTCCCCAAAGGAAAGAAACATTATTTAGGATCATTTTAATTAGGTACATTCCATTGCCAAGGTTATATAAATCATTTCCATGAGTATGCATTGGAAATTGCCAAATGCCTATTTATTCTAGAAATGTTCAGCTTGGAGATTTATAAAGAGAGAGCCTTCTCTAATTTATGTTAGCAGTTCTTTGAAATATACCTAATGTCCTTAAACATGGTTCTACATTTTAAACACCCCCAAAAAATTAATTTTCCAGGAGAGATTTACAGTTAACTAAGTGTTATGTAAGGGAAAGAGTGGTAGATACAGGTTCAGAATCCTGTTCTGACAATTGCTATGTGACCCTGAGCAAGTCCCATCAACTCTCTGAGCTATAGTATTCTCCACAAAAGAAGGATAATAATAGCACCTACATTTCAAAGCTTTTGTGAGATTGAATTTGGATTGCATGTAAAGCATTTCTCAAAGATCATACAAATGTCAGCTATTTTATGAATTTTGCAATGCACTTTTCTATTTCTATGCTTCAAACATCTGTGATTCTACTGAGGGAGATCAAAATCCTGCCAGTATCTTAGTAAATGGTCTAAATTAGTTTTTGTGAAAAGAAGAAAGGAAGGAAAGGAAGAAGGAAGGGAGGGAGGGAGAAGGGGAAGAGTGAGAGAGAGAGAGAGAGGAGTGGATGGAGTGAGGGGGGGAGGGTGAAAGGATGAATGAATGAATGAATGGAAGGATGAATGGAAAGATGGAAGCATGGAGGAATGGCTCGTCTCCTCAGCTTCTTCTGGTGAGCCTCTATAAAGAAACTGCAATTCCGGAGATAGAACTTTGGGTTTAGAGTGGGAGCACCAGTGTTCATATTCTAAGTCTGTCTTTTACCACCTGCATGACCTTGGGCAAGTGATTTCACCTATTTGGACCTCAGTTTCCTCACTTATTAAAAAGTGGGTTAGACTAGATGGAGCCTAAGGTTCCTTCAATCTCTAAGACTGATCCTAGTTTAAGCAGATCCTCAGAAAAATGACATAAAGTCCTTTACCAAACCATACTTGAAGTTTTTTAAATCTGGTAATATCTGAGCTGTTGCAGCTTTTGATGGGGCCTCCACTGTATGATCATTGACAAGGTACATGAAGTAGATATTTTGTACAAGTCATTTAAAAAAGGATCCAGCAATATAACATCACTAATTACCATATTTTAAGTAAATACTTAGGAGTTCATTGGTCAATAGGGAATGGAATTGACCTTAAAGATCATCTAGTCCCAATGGCTCATTTTACAGGTGTGGAAACTGAGGCCCAGAGAAGTGACCTGACTGAAATCCCACAGGGTGTGTCAGTAGCACAAGTGTAGGATTGTAACGTGAGTCTCCAAACTCATTGTCTAGGGCTCTTTCCACTAGTCTTCATTATAGTTCAGCATTGTTCTCTACTGAAGGTTCTGATTGCAGGATTTTGCTCAGTCATAAATGATGCACTTGGCATGTGGGATAGTAGAATGGATCAATAACACTGTGGCCCAACCCTGAGATCTGGCGATATTGTCTAAGATATCTATACACCTCTAGTCCAAACTCAGGCATCCATAATGAGACTACAAGATCTTAAAGGACCTTCCTGAGTCATTAAAAAGAACAGATTTTCTTGTGATTTGTGAGGAAAAGACAAGTAGTGAAAGTGAGTGCTACACTTCAAGACCTGGGTTCAAATCCTGCCTCTCAGAATAGTTAGCAGATGCAAATTAGATGATGCACATTAAAGGCTTTGCAAACCTTATAGTGCCATATACATGTCAGTTATTTTTATTTTTCCTTGTCATTTCAGTGTTCATGTATCTTCCATTACATTCTACTATGATTCTTTGAAAATGGTAATCCTTGGATTATATGGCATCATCCTCTCTATTGATGAGTCAGTATGACCCATTTCCTATGTATAATAACTTGGCATTTCATGGTTACATAGAACTAAAAAATGGAAGAGACCTCAGAGGTCATCTCAGAGAGTCCAACCATCCCTCAGCCATTTTACAGATGAGGTACCTGAGGTCAGAGATGTTAAGTGACATGCCAAAGATTACATGGTTTAAAAATGATAGATTAAGAACTTGAACTTGGGTTCTCTGACTCCAAGCTCAGCATTCTTTTTGACTTTACCTCTTTTTTATATGTTGTTTTCTTGCTAAGAGTAATACCAGATGATAGAATGGTAAAATCCAACTAGATCTAGGAGGGACTTTGTTAATCATTTCCTATTTATCCTATATTTAACTTGCTTTGCACATATTTGCATGTTATTTCCCCCCATTAGCTCCTTGAGGGTAGGAATTGTCTTTTGCTTCTCAATGCATCCCTAGCACTTAGCACAACACCTAGCACATAGTAGGTACTTAATAAATGTTAGATGATTAAAGTCCATCTTCTCCTGTGTCCTCATTTGACAGATATGAAAGATCAAAATCAAAGAGAGGAAATACCTTGCCTTTCACCCCATGAATTAGTGATGTGGTTTGGGGTAAAACTCAGGTACCCCTTAACTATGAGTCCAGATCTTTCTCTTATACCTCACTGCCCAAAGTGGTTCCACAAAAGTGTCATGTACGACAGAGTCTAAGACTCCAAGTGAGGATACCATGTTTCAGTGGTTTGCTAGGGACAACTTGAGCTCATGAGATTAGATTGTTAAATTTTCAATGTGAGCATTTACACCTCAGAATTCAGAAAAATGCTGACATCTAGGGCTTAATTTATTGTTTTGTCAATTTTCAACACTTAGAAAAGTGATGTCGAATTTATTAATACAGTAGCTTCAACTTTAATGTGCCATATGTATATTTCTTTTTGCAGATTTTGTGGTTAATCGTTTGCCAGCTCACCACTGCCTTGGTCAAATTCTTAGTTCAGACACTAGTAATAAGACCCTGATCAAGCTATTTAACCTCTGAGCCTCAAGTGATCCAAAGTACCAGCCAGGATGGCAGGAATTTCCCCTAGCTGCCTCGTAGTGTTAGTGTGAGAACTGAATCATATAGATTTAAGTGCTGATTAGAAGAGCTTTAATTTTGGCAAAAATGGAAGAAAACATACCCTGGTAGATTTATGACTGTATTTATTAGAATTGATTTACTATTGGTCAGTCAGCAAGAATTTATGAAGTATTTGCCAAGAAACCCCCCCAAAAAACGTATTTGCCAAGAAAAACCCCAAATGGGATCACAAAGAGTCAGAAACTACTGAAAAAATACTGAACAACCATAAATATATGAAGTATTACGTAGCATAACAGTGTAGATCCTGGAAGACCTGGGCATGCCTCTGATACACCCTGGCTGTATGACCCTGAGCCAGTCACTTAACCTTTTAGCAATCTACACAATTCTTTAAAATACTAAATTGCAAAGAAATTGCTAACCTGCCCTGGGAGAAGGTACTTCTACAACAGGGACTTCTTTTTTCCCATGAAATCACTAGTCTAAGTCCTATCTCTATTTCTTTTATTCAACAAACCATCCAGCAATGTATATATCACACATATCACATATATACATATATAAAATCAATTTTGTACATCAAATTCTTTTAAAATGTCATATATATCAAATATGCATATATGTCACTTACTGTTACATCTCTAAGATAAGAAAAAAAAATTTTCTCTTCCAATGAACTAATTTTTTAAGAGGAAAATGCTTGTTATAGGCCAGAATCTTGACTAATTCCAGAGGACATGCTGAATCCTTGTCTTTAATGAAGAATACTTCCTCTGAATACCAGAATGAATTATTTCCTTGTTAATTAATTGGATTTTCTTCCTTAGCCATTTAAAATGTGTGGTGAGCTATGAGAAAGTGCTTCCCATTTGTCTGAAATGTCACAGGGCCTTTAGTGGATTTAGATTGAGATTCTAAAGGTCTGAACTAAGCTCATTGTTTCGAGTTTGGTGCAACGTAGAGCAAACCCAGAATTCCCTTATTCCTTCATTGGCCTTAACAGCTCTTATAAGAAGTCACAGAAAACAATCCTGTGGCATAAAACACTATTAAAATATTGTCTGTTCCACTCACCCCTGATGAAAAACAGGATTTTCTCCTCTGTGGGTGCCTCCATCCTGCCTGCCCTTCTCATGCTATTGGCCAGCATTGTTTTTCTCTTACTCTTCCCTGATTCTTGACTCAGATAGTTACATGGCCTGGTGAAGCACTCCCACCATCTTCCTAGTCATCCGGGATTGCAAATGGAGTCATCACCTTTCCGCACCCCACATATCCAAATCAGCTCCCAAACCTAGTTCTCAGTCATTGGTGTTCAGAAGACCTGAGTTCAAATCCTGATTCAGATACAAGGGATGTGGCACTGGGTAAATCACTTGACCTCTGGCATCTTCAGTTTTCCCCTATGGGAAATAAATAGTGATAATAATATTACCTACTTCAGGAGGTTATCACTATCACATGAAAGATAGATACACAGACAGATAGACAGACAGACAGACAGACAGAGAGACAGACAGACAGACAGACAGACAGACAGACAGACAGACAGATAGATAGATAGATAGATAGATAGATAGATAGATAGATAGATAGGTAGGTAGGTAGAAAGATAGAGATGTGTGTATATACATATACATGCATTGAGGAAGAGAGAGCAAATGAAATTATACTCATACATTGGTATATAGGACATTTGCATGGCAAAATAAGAGTAATAATTATAAGACATAGCATTTACATAGCACTTGAAGGTTTCGAAAACACTTCTCAGGGGTGGCTAGGTGACACAGTGAATAGAGCACTGGCCCTGGAGTCAGGAGGACCTGGGTTCAGATCCAGCCTCAGACACTTAACACACACACACACACACACACACAAACTAGCTGTGTGACCTTGGGCAAGTCACTTAATCCCAATTGCCCTCCAAAAAGCAAAAAGAAAAAAACACTTCTGGATTTTGGGCAAGAGGACCTGAATTTTAATTCTGATACTACCACTTGTGACCTTGGATAAAATGACTCACGCACTCTGAGACTGTTTCCTCATCTATAAATTGAAGGAGGTGGAATAGATGTCCTCCTGAGGTCGTTTCTGTGCCATGAGTCTCCTTTGGACAATTTGATGAAGTCCAAAGACACTAAGTCATGTTTTTAAATGGCTGAAATAAAGTATGGAGAAATACAAAGGAAACCAGTTATTTTGAAATAGTTATTGCTTTAAAAAACAAAAACAAATTAATCAGTAGAGCCCAGGATAAGAACTTCTCAAGGTAGTTATAGAAGAAAAACTATTGGATCTTCACAATCACCTCTGGGAAGTTGGTGCTATTGTTATCCTTATTTTACCACTGAGGAAACTGTGGCATACAGAAGTTAAGTGGCTTGCCCAGAGTCATATGGCTCATAAATGTCTAAGGCCAGATTTTAACTGAATTTCCTGATTCTAGGTCTACTGTGCCACCTAATTCCCTTACATACTGTTCTAAGCCTAAGCTTCAAGTAGCAAATCACTCTATTGTCCTGGTAATATGAATAATTTATTATAAAAATATGGAGTACTGTGCTGGAAGTTGGAGGCTTTATGACTATTAAATGAGGCCCCTTCAATGCATCTCACAATGAACTTAAGAAATAAGGCATACCCAGAACTACTAATAAACTGGTGGATAATAGAACATAATTTCCTTCAAGGCAGAGATTCTTTTGTATTTGTCTTTATATACCCAATGCCCTGCACAGTGCCTCATATATACCAGGCATTTAAAAAATACTTATCAGTTAACTGATAACTGAGTAAAATTTACTCAAAAGCAAGCATATTTTTTCACACTGCATCAGGAGAAAATTTCTCATTACTTATTAAATCAGTGGTTCTCAAAATGCAGTCTTGATTTCTTGAATTTGCATTCTCATTGCTCAGTGCAATGAACCTGGCACATTGTAATTCTGTAATAAATACTACATCATCATCATTGTGGGGCTCAAATGAGATTATTGATGGAAGTGTTAGGTAACCCTTAAGGGACTATAAAACCATCAGCTACTTGTATCCTCACATGGTAGGTGTGCTCAGTAAGAATCTTCAATCCGGTCACCGGAAGACAGCTTTGGCAATCAAACCTTGTGACAAAAGATAAAAACCTGAAGCTCCTCAACATTGGTTGCCTTGGTTGTTTGTGCTGATCTCAGGTGGTCACTATCCTGTCCTTTTTGGGTTCCTGTCTTTGCAGAAGGAGAAGAAAGTCACTGCAACATCAAGTCTCTTTTTCAAAGACGGAAAAAAACGCATTGATTATATCTTGGTGTACAAAAAATCCAGTCTTCAGGTAGAGAAAAGGAGCACATTTGAAAGGAACCTCAGAGAAGAAGGCTTGATGCTGGAAAGAGAGGTATGAATCTTTATTACTTTCATTCCCTGGTGAAGACATTCACGCTTAGAAATATGCTCAACTCATGAATGAATTCTTCTTGCACACTATTTTAAAAACTGAGGATTTTTTTAAAAGCAATTGGGATTAAGTAATGTCCTCGAGATTACACAGCCAGTTATTTCTGGGTGTGGTGCTAAGTATCTGTGCCCAGATTTGATCCCAGGTCATCCCAACTCTGGAGCCAGTGCTCTCCCTCACTGCGCCACCTGGCCGCCCCCTGAGGATTTTTTTAAAGTTTTATCAATGACTTCCATTTTTGTCGCTGAAATTTTAATCACTGTATTTTCTAGATTTATACCATTGTAATTTCTAGATTCCACTTCTGTAATTAATTCCTTCTTTAGAAAAAAAGACAAAATAGCTAAACAAATATGACCGATAACTGTTACTGCTTCTGATAATATGAGCAACATTGTGCCTGTAGAAGTCTCCTGATTCTCAGCCAAAAGGAGGGAGTTTTATTTCATTTCCTTTTCTCTGTACTTGGCAATAATTTTTCCTTCACTCAAGAGTTCAACCTCCTTTTAGCTTTCTTTTTGTTTATACCACTGAAGTCATTATGTATATTGTTCTTATGACTCTGCTTATTTAACTCTGCATCAGTTCATATACATCTTCCTGCTTCTCTGATTTCTTCATCATGTTCACCATTTCTTATGGTACAGTAATCAATCTATTAACAAGCACATATTATGTGTCTTCACTGTATGTCAAGTGTTACTTGGTAGAAAAATGCAAAGACAGAAATGAAGAACTCTTTTTTGAATTTATATTTCAATAAGGAAAACAAGATAGGTAGATGGATGGATGAATGGATGGAGCAAGCATTTATTAAATGCTTATTTATATACTAGGTATTGTGCTAAAGCCTGGGTTTACAGAAAGCAAAATGGTCCCTCTTCTCAAGGAGCTTACGTTCTGAGAGAAGAAGATAAAACATAACGAGGAACTAGAAAAAAAAAGTAGGAGTAAAGCAACTGTCAGGGATATGGAGTAGACTGGGGAGAGAACAAGAACTCTAATTCCAAGGGAGCAGACTGGAGAGGGAATTCCTAAAGCTATGTAAATGCCAGGGAAGGACCTAACTGTCAATTAGCAAGCAGGTATCAAGATAGAGTTATTCTTAGATGGGGAAAGTCATAAATAAGTGAGTACAAAATAAATATAAGACAAATTTAAGTTGGAGAGAGTTCAAGGAGCTAACAGATGAGAAAAAGCTATAGGTAGAAAGTCAAGCCGAATACCACAATCAACACTTTTTATTGTGATACTGAAGAAGATTTTTGAGAGTCCCTTGGACAACAAGGAGATCAAATCAGTCAGTACCTAAAACAGTTAATTCAGGCTATTTACTGGAAGATCCAATACTGAAGATGAAGCTTAAATACTTTGACCTCATAATGAGAAGATGGAACATATTGGAAAAGCCCCTGATGTTGGAAAAGATTGGAGATAAAAGGAAAAAGGAGATACAGATGATGAGATGGATAGTATCATGGAAACAATGAACACGAGCTTGGACAGACTTTGAGAACTAGTCGAGAATGGCATGCCATGATTCAGGGAGTCATGACATTACTGAGTGACTGAACAACAAAAACAAAGAAAGTCAAACGAGTTCTGAGAGAAAAAAAGCAAATGTTTCTAAGTGAAAGAGGTGAGGAGGGAGAGTATTTTAGGAAAGGTGTATTTTAGGAAAAGTGCAAAGAGGAAGAGGTAGAAATTATATGAACCACTGTCTATTTGGCTATTTCCCAAATCCAAGATCATAAAAAGTGGGTAACTTTAATGCTTCTGTTAGCTTGAGGATATTTTTGTAAAATGACAAGCCACATTTACCTAGTGCTGTAGTTAGGGGAAAGTATGCAGATACCTGGAATAGAGAAATATTTCATTTAGACTTCTCATTTGGGTCTTTGCATTATGCTTCATTTGGGTCTTTGCATTATGCTATCTGTGAAAAGGTGGCATAGTTGAAAAGTCAGCTTGAAGTCAGGATGGGTTTGCAGCACACCTCTGACACATACTCACTGTTTAACAATGAGCTAGACTGTCTCTCATAAGCTGTAGGTAACTAAGACCATACATTGCAGAAAAAGTGCTGACTTGTCTTAGAGGGATTTTTCCTCCACTTTGTTTTTCTCTACTTTGTTGTTGATCATTGGTTTCAGTTATATCTTACTCTACAGGACCCCATTTGGGGTTTTCTTGGAAAAATACTGGAGTGTTCGACATTTCCTTCTCCAGCTCATTTTACAGATGAGGAAATTGAGGCAAACAAAGTTAAATGACTTACTCAGGGTCACATAGCTAGTAAGTGCCTAAGTAAAGATCAGAACTCAGGAAGATGAGTCTTCCTGACTAAAAATCTATTCACTGTGCCACCTAGCTGCCCTTTCTCTGTACTGGGAGATAGATAGATAGATAGATAGATAGATAGATAGATAGATAGATAGATAGATAGATAGATAGATAGATAGATA
>NW_027185804.1:16082062-16106927 GCF_028583685.1 Petaurus breviceps papuanus
ATAGATAGATAGATAGATAGATAGATAGATAGATAGATAGATAGATAATATATGTGTAAATGTTTACATGTATTATGTGCTATGCATACTAGCATAGTACACATAGGATATATAGAATTATACATGTGTGTCTACATATATACTATGTGCCCTATATATGTATACTGTATATTATGCAAGCATACATAGTGTATATACATATATGAGTATAGTACTAGTATACATATACTACGTATACTAGCATAGTATACAAGCAATATATGCTATTATATGTGTATATATACATAAATATTAGTATAGTCTATAGACTAATATATATGTGTGTTTAAATAATAGAACTAATCTCTATTCTCTAGTAATATACCACTGAACTCCAGAGCTGGGAAGCAGTAACCAGAGCATCAGACAGGTGATGGAGGGACTTGGAAATAGTCATAGGGCTAGTAGAATTTGGTATTCCTTCCACTCGTCTAACAACCCTAATTATTCTTCACAATCTGCACACATGTTTTATTGATGATGAATCAGTAAGCATCCATCCAATAATTAATCTGTTCTCATCCCTGCGCTCCTGAGCCCAAGAAGACTGCAGTCTATCTGAAGAGAAAAGATACTCCAACATTCAATTCAATTGAGAGCATGTATGAAGCACTTGTTACATGCCATGTATTGCAGTAGGGCTACTTGCTAGCTGTTTGTTTTACACAACAATCCATCACCTTCCTACACTTTCTAGTGCTCTTCCACCTCCTCCTCCTTCTCTCTCTCACTCTCTGCCTCTATCTCTGTCTCTCTCTTGTTCTCTATCTCTGTGTCTCTGTCTCTCTCTTTCTCTCTGTCTCTGGCTGTCCGTCTCTCTCTCATTGCATAATATTTTGTTGATATGTACCTATTATTTATATAGTTTATGTCACTTTCCCTCTCCACCCTTTTTCTTTTTGCTTTTTGGAGGGCAATTGGGGTTGTGATTTGCCCGAAATCACACGTCTAGTAAGTGTGTTAAGTATCTGAGACTGGATTTGAATTCAGGTCCTCCTGACTCCAGAGCTGGTACTGTATTCACTGTGCCACCTAGCTACCCCCTCGCCCTTTTTCTTCACATCTCCCAATCCTACCACTGTGCCTTGCTCGTGGTTGGACCCTGATAGCTATTATTTTTTGTTCCTGCTTAAATTAAATTAAATTAAATTGAACCTATGCCAACTGGTACCCAGCCATTTCATAGTTCATCAGATTGGCCAAGACATAGGATATTCTCACAGAATTTTAAAGCAAGAAGGGACTTTCCAAAGGGCATCTAACCTAGTCCCCTCATTTGTAGGTAAATAAACTGAGGCCCAAAGTGACTTGCCCAGTGTTACACAGCTCCTTGGAGGAATAGCCAGCACTCTAATCCTGCTACCTTCCAGACCAAGCTTCTTGTTACTAACCTTCCTCTTTAGAGCAGTAACTCTGGGCTTACAGTGTGATCTGTGCAGGTCACCAAGCTTTTGGGGGCTTCTGGCTTAGCATCTGTGAAACATAAAGGCTTTACCTCTTGGGAATGCTGGGTGGAATAATTTAATCAAGATGTGAAGGGTGAAGGCAGTGGGCGTTCTGTTCATGTTGAAAAGCATGCCTCCAACGAATCGAGGAGTGCCAGATGCCAAGCTTTCTTTTCTGAAGCAAAGGTACTCAGTTTTCCTGCTGCTATAAGCACAATTATTCCTCTCTAAAAGAGGAGAAATAAGAAAAGAGAGATTAAGTGGAGGAGGCACAGAAGGAGACACATTTTATGTCCCGGGGGGTGGGGGGAACACAAAAGGAGAAACCTTCTAGCTGGGTTTGCACTTGGCTTGGCATTTCAGTAGCTGATGGCAGAGATGTTGTCATGCAGAGATTCTGTTCTGAAGCACATTTTCAAAAACGTGTTAGCCTTAAAGCGAAGCAGGGGTGCCATGAACACTGTTTCCTGGAAATTGGGAAGGTTTCTGCCACTGAGTCCTATTCCTGAGCATCTTTACCTATGAAACTTCCTGCCTCCATCTTAGCTCATTTGGAGGAAGCCCTGAAGAATCAAAGACAATTATGGATTATCATACAATAGAAACTGGACCAGGAGCCACAAGACTAGATACTTCTACTTGCCTTTCTGTTACTAACTAACCTTGTGAATTTTCCCAAGTTACTTTGCATTTCTTCTCCTAAAATCCTTTTATTCAGCATGCAAAAAAGATTTGTAAAACTTGTTTTTTTAATTCTAATAACTGGGGAGAGAAAATGAACCTATGATTTTATTGGTAAAGGAAACTTCTTGAAGAAGAAACCCTACCAATGAAAGTCAACACTTCAGTAACTTACACTCTTAGAACAGAACAGAAAAGTTAAGTGATTTGCCCAGTGTCACATAGCTAGTATGTGTCAGAGAAGGAACTGGGTCAAGTTCTATATGGTGCTGACACCAATTCTCTACCCAATATGCCTTGCTGCCTTTTCTAGTCCTAGGAATACAAAGACAAAATGAAAGACACCCACATGTATATATGTGTGTGTGTGTATATATATATATATATATGTACACACACATACATACACACTTGCATATGTATGTGTATATGTGTATATAATGTTAGTATTATTCTTACAGTTATTTCATGAGAAATGATAATAGCCAGTATTTATAAAGCCTTTTAAGCTTTATGAAGAGCTTTATAAGTATTATCTCATTTTCTTCACACATATAGATAAGGAATCTGAGGCTGGAAGAGGTTAAAGGAAGTATCCAGCATCACACATCTAGTAAGTGCCTGAGGTAGGATTGAGATTTGGATATCCTTGACTCTAAGTCATGTACATTAACCACTATACCACTTAGCTATTGTTTTTTTTTTCACTGTAAAATTGTTATCTTCTCTTGAAAGGATTTTGTCACTTCTCTAACAGTCTTTAATACTTACAAGTGAGGAGAATGCCTTGGAAAGACTATTTCAGATGTACACTACCTCACAGGACATGAGCCCAGATCACATCACAGAAAATTCCTGCAATGGTCTCTTAAGCCTAGGTTATGTTTCCACACTAGATTTGCAATCTTCAGGTGGCATAAAACTCTGCATCTTTCTCCAGAAGTCTCTACTCTTCTAGGTGACAAAATAGCAGACAATATTTCCCAGCTAAAACTATAACAATTATTCTTGGCATTCATTCTGAGTCATCAGGACCCAAACAATGACCACTAAGTGAGGTTTGGACTAGGACCTTATTGTTGCCTGATCAATGAGAGCCAGAGTGAATTTGGTTCAAGGCATGGTCTTTAAGAAAGTAATCTAGCCCATAACCCCCAATATATCTACCTAGGTTTCACTCATCAAAATTTACATTCCTTTGGGCAGAGCACCCACCAATAAGTATATGATCCCCTATGTGAACAGAGGAAGAGGGAAGAGGAAAGGGAAGAAAAAGAGAGGGAAAAAGGAAGGAGGGAAGGAAAGAAGGAAGGAAGGAAGGAAGGAAGGAAGGAAGGAAGGAAGGAAGGAAGGAAGGAAGGAAGGAAGGAAGGAAGGAAAGAAGGAAGGAAGGAGCGAGCAAGCTGCATTGTTTAACTGGAACTCCTGGCCAGTTGGGTCCCCAGTGGGGCAGCTTGGACTACTGACAGTTTTTTTTGTCATTCATTCTTGAAGAGGATCATGCCATCAGGCAGGTGATTCCATGGTTTGCAAAGGAATTGGATTCAATTGAGGGAGGGCTGCGCAAAGTCACCAACCTCACTCTCTCTTCCTGAGCCATCTGGGTCCACAACATTGGAGAGGGCCCCAGATGCAGTAGGATACCTGAAAATATAAATACAAGTAAAAAGAGAGTCCCTTCCTTCAATAAACTTAGAGTTTCAAAGAGAAGATGCCACATGAAAAGAAGCTGAAAAGAGAATATTTTGTTGTAAAGATTATTGTAAGGTTGTTGTGAGGATCAAATGACATAATATTTTGTAAGGTGCTCAGCATAGTGCATAGCATAGCATTCCTACTTTCATTCACTCCCTACCCCTTTCCCCCAAACACCCACTGACTTGATTAGGAGGCAATGGAACATGCTGCATGTGGAGTCAAGAAAGCTTGCATTTGAATCTCAGTTCTATTACTTATGACCTATGTGACCCTGGGAAAATCTATGATGTGATGGAAGAAAAGCTGCTTATCTAACTTGGATGATAACCCTCCTAGACTTATTATTCTATTTAACTCAGAGCAGTAAATCTGAAAAAATGGGAAGATGTTATTTAGTAAGTAGAAGAAACTTGAAGAATTTTTCTGTGGCAGAATATGCTGAAAAAAATCTGTGAGAGAGGAAGTGAAATGGCAGCAGGAGCAGGGAGGAACCTACTAGAAATAATACTAGTCAAGGGGTGGGTGGCATCCAGTAGGAGACTGGTCAGTGTGAGACCTCATAGGATCTTTTTATTTCTAACTGGAAAGGACCTGGGGGGCCATCATGTCCAAGCCTTTCCTTTTGCAGCAAAGGAAATTGAGGCAGAACAAGGTGAAATGCATTGCCTAACATCAACTCCTAAGTGTCTGAAGAAATGCCTCAGGTTTTCCTGATTCCAAGTCCAGTGCTCTAGCTCCCTATGCAAGTCATGAATGTCTTGTGCATTATATTCTTCACTTTATAATAAAAGAATGATGCTACCTTCTCCCGCCATCCCAAAATAATATTATGATGCCCAAAGTGAGATAATGGACGTGAACATTAGTTTGAATCAGAGTAACTTTGCTGATAGGTTGTTGTTATCTCTAGAGGCCTGAAATTGGACAGATGACTTTTTTTTTAAGTAGAGAGGTGGAGAAGAAGAAAATTCTATCTGTTCTTAGAATATTTGGGGAAAAGGTAGGAGCTGATGAAGTGAGACAACTTCAAAAATATGAATTATTTATATACAGTATATTGGGATTTTGATTCTTAGAGAAATGAAATACAATGTAAAATAATTCTTCCCTGTGAAGTGGACTGTGGCAGCTTACATCTCTCCTGTCTTTTCTTGGTAAGGGTGGAGTTTTAGAATGTTAGAGGTCTAAGACGGCCTTGGAGAAAGCCTGGCCTAAAGGATATTTCTCATCCTAGGCCATTAGTATACCCTTGATGGGTCAACTAGACTGGTCTAGGACTCAGTTTCCTCCAGTCCTTAATGGTCAAATGTAGATGGGAATTTCCCAGAAAGTGAACTCAGGCATGTAGATCTCATGTGACTATTGCCATATGGAGACTATAACCCTTGCCAAATCATTTGAGCCAATTTATCACTTTCTTTGTGCTAGACTCTGTACTAAGCACTGTCAATACAAAGTAAGGAGAGGAAAAAAACCCTAACCATAAGCAACCTGTGCTCTAATAGATGAAATATATAAATAAGTCCATACAAGATATATAAAAAGTTGACAAAAGTAATTTGAAAGTATATCAGCTTTGAGGACCAGAAAAGGCCTCCTACAGAAAATAGAAGTTGACACAAACAATAGATAATACCAAAGAGGGCAGTGTTGTTAAGCCATTTCAGTCCTATCCAGTTCTTTGGGAGCAGGAATGGGAGTTTTCTTGTCGAAGAAAATGGAATGGTTTGCCATTTCCTTCCTTGCTCATTTTACTGATGAGGGAACTAAGACCAAGAGGGTTAAATGATTTGCCCAGGGTCGCACAGCTGGTAAGTGTCTGAGGCCAGATTTGAACTCAGAAAGATGAGTCATCATAACTCTAAGTCTGGTACTCTATCTACTGTGCCAACTAGCTGCCCAAAAGGGCAGTGGCAAAATACCAATTCTGATGGCCAGCCCTTGAAATGTTATATACCAACTCCTCCCATACTCCCATGTAACAAATGTTCTCCTGATTCTCCTCACTTTATCCTACAATGCTTCATACGAGTCTTCCCGGGTTTTGCTGAAACCATCTCTTTGTTAATTTCTCATAGCACGATAGTATTCCATTACATTATATACCATAATTTGTTTGGTCATTCTCCAATTTATGGGCACCCTCAGTATTCCCTGTTCTTAGCCAATACAAACAAAGATATGCTGTAAATATTATTACAAATAGTATTTCTTCATCTTTTTTGATTTCTTTGGAATATAGGCCAATACCACCACAAAGTACTATAATTGCCAAGTCCAAGGGTATGAATGGTTCACTAACTTTGGGATCATGATTCCAAATTGCTTTCCATAATGGCTGGACCATTTCAGTGAATCACCCCTGGCCAAGCCCCAAATTCAACCCAGGTCATTTAATTCCAAATATAGCACTCTTTCCAAAAAAGACTTCCTTACAAGTTCTTTTCGTATGCCAACTTGTTTTGCCACAAGAACGAATGAAGCTGTTGTCTCATCTAAGTAATATAGTTACCTCCTGGGGCAATTTCTCTTGAACTACTTAGGTGTCAAAATATTTGAAGGACAGTCAGTTTAAGTAAGAACCATGGTTCATGGCTGAACTCCAGCCACTGAAAGGAACCATTTACTTGATGGAGCAGTTAAATAAATGTGTGTGTAATTTTTCCTGGGTTGGGGCATTAATTGTAGAATTTGGACATCCTTTTCTTTTCTCTCTTTGAAATGGAAATTAGTACATTCTTCACTCTGCATTTCAAAGCATCATCTACTGAACTGGAGCAAAAAAAAAAAAAACATGTGCCTCTTCGATCAACCTTCAAAGATACTGAAGCCTCCAAAATTAGAACCTCTTTTCTTTCATTTTCCTCTCTTCTATCCTCATTTCCATGGTCAATATGATTTTTTTTTCCTCCAAGAGAGAGTCTTGAAGGAGGAATGATGTTAGCAGTTGGCACTATAGGAATTTATAGATAAGGGCAGTTAGGTGGCACAGTGAATAGAGCACTGGCCCTAGAACCAGGAGGATCTGAGTTCAAATCCAGCCTCAGACACTTACACACACAAAACTAGCCATGTGATGTTGGGCAAGTCACAACCCCAATTGCCCTCAAAACACACACACACACACACAGGAATTTATAGATACAAATGTTACTAGAGCAGTTGATACTAATAAGTCATGGGGCTAGGTTTGAACTCAAAAAGATGAGTCTTCCTGCCTCCAGGTCTGGTACTGAATCCACTGTGCCACCTAGATGCCCAAGAGGATAGTGGCAAACCACCACATCTGATGGCCAATCCTTGCAATGGTGTATTGTGATATATAGTATCTGTACGTGCCAGTCCTTCACATACTTGAAAACAGTTTTCATGCCCTTCCTAGGAATTTTCCTCTTTAGACCAAATATCCTCCAGGCCCTTTAATTGTTCCTGATATGGTGGTCTTCAGATCCCTTGCCTTCCTAATTACTCTCTGCTGGATGCTCTCCAACTTGTCAGATGTGATCTCTTTTATTCTAATAGAGAAGGTTTCCTTGGGAAATGGGGTTACATAATTTGCCATCAGCTCCATAGCTCATTCATGGTACCTGTATTACTCTCCTTTACAGCAATCCATTACAAATAGTGATATCATGTTTGTCAAAATCCACTGCCCATGGGATACGCTGTGCAAATATGCAGAGAGGATGAATATCAGGATGCCCTTCAGGTACAGTAATGTCTTTTTGTCCTTCTTTCTCACACTCACACATAAGTATTAATCTTATGATGTTCTTATTTCCTGTAATTTTTTCAGCTAAACATTTTAAAACTGCTATGCATTTCAAAGGTCAAGTTATATACTTCATTGAGTATATATTTTTCTTGAATATATATCCCTGGTCCCTGAGATCATAGGCTTTTGATCTGTTGAGAACCCTACAGATCATTTAGTCCAACAGTGTCATCTTGTACATGAGGAAACTAGGGTCTAGTGGTCATAGGACCTTAGATTCCAAATTAAGTGGAGACTTTGTTATTTGGTCATTTTTTTTTTTTAAGCAATCAGGGTTAAGTAACTTGCTCAAGGTTACACGGCCAGGTGTTTCTGGGTGGTTGCTAAGTGTCTGAGCCCGGGATTCGATCTCCAGGTCTATCTCAACACTGGAGCCAGTGCTCTTACTCGCTGTGCTACCTGGCCGCCCCATTTGGTCATTTTTCAGTCATGAACAAGTCTCTATGATGCCATTTGGGGTTTTCTTGGCAAAGATATTGGAGCTGTTTGCCATTTCCTTCCCTACTTCATTTTGTAAATGAGGAAACAGAGTCAAATAGGGTAGAATAACTTGCCCAGGGTCACACAGCTATTACCCATCTGAGGCAAGATTTGCCCTTATGAAAATGAGTCTCCTTAACTATAGCCCCAGCTCACTATCCACTGCACAACTTTGATACCTAAAAGGAGTCTTAGAGGTTACCTAATCAAACTTCATTTCATAAACAAGGCAGATGAGTCTACTAGGAGTGAAGAGATTCATTCAAAGTCACACAGATAGTAAGTAGCTAAGTGAGGATTCATCCCTAGGTCCTTCAGCTCCAGATACTCACTTCATGCTCTGACTCATTCCGCTCAACGATATTTTCTTCTCCCATTGTAGTTAAGTAATTTTTCTACGCTCAGACAGATGGTAAATTTCAGGGTCAGACCTGGAACCCAGAATCTAAAAATCTAGTGGTCTTTCTACTATATTATACAAAAAATAACCAGAGAATATATAATATAACCACCCCACCCCCATATGTAATTGTTCAAGAGTATAATGAACATGATTGAAGCCATCAGGAAACCTGGGATATACAGAGAGATCTTTAATGAGTTCCATCACCAAAGATGTTTGCAAAGATGTGAATGACATTACAAAGTGATTTGACTGGGTAGGTTCAAGTCAACAAAGGACTGAAATTAATGTACATGATTTTTCTAGTGTAGGCTTGAGGATCCAAAGGGGAACTTGGAAACATGTGTTAGATGATAATTCTGATTTTCTGTGATTTTTTTTTCCATGTTAACATTTTCAGAACATTTAAAAAGAATCCTGAAATAATCACCTGGGAGTATGATAACTCTTGAAATATAATTAAGCTTATTTCATTTTTTTTTCAAATCTTTCAGTGTATACGTGTGTATCTGTGATACTTTGCTCACTACCTCTAACAAACTGAAAAACATTGTGAGACCACATCCCAACTTCCACCACTCTTTACATCACTTTCATTTATAAAAAAAATTATATGTAAAGTGCTTTGCAAACTTAAATCTTGGTACAAATGTGAACGGTGGTTGTTTCTATCAAGAAGGGAAAGGCACTACGTGTTCTTGTTGATTTGTTTGGACAGTTTCCATTGATCAAATACAACAAATATTCATGAAGTATTGTAGAGTATATTGAGCCCTGCACTAGGCACTGGAGGAGAGACATAGTTCAGATAAGATGAAGTCTTTGCCCTAATATATCTTTTAAGTCTAACATGGAGAAACAATGAACATGCACATAATTAAATATATGATATGACATCATCAATATACTATTATGATCTAAAACAAAGGGATATTTGAAGCCCAAAAGAGAAGAACATTGCCAACCAGAAGAGAACAGAAGACCAGTGGAGATTTTGTGGAGAAGGGGACTTATAGATCTTACTTTAAATGGTTGGAATTCAACAGGCAAAAAGAGGAATGGCCTTGCAGGTATAGAGAAACTCTAGAGGCATAAGAAAATAGTACATGCTTGCTGGAGAGGTTTTTGATGCAATTTTGAGTCACTCTGTCCTGGCAGAGAATTTAGCAAGGAAATCAGTGGAAGTCTTTCAAAGAAAGGCACATGACTACTTATCTGTGAGACTTTAAGGGAATTCTCACTGAGGTATAAATTGGATTGGATGACCCCTGAACTGCCTTCTACTCCTGAAATTTTATGACTTGGATATCATTGATTGGGCTGGGTATAGCATTGTTCGTGATTAAATCATTCCCATCAACAACAGAAAGGAGAAACTGAACATCAGAAACAGAGTGTTCCCCCTGGCTTGGAAGATCCTCATTAAGATTTCTATGATAATCCAGTCTGCACATTGCCTGTAATCTTCATCAGTGATCCAAGAAGCACAGATTACCTATGAATGTGACCACAGTGTTCAAAATGGTAGACAAGTATCTGGGATAGAGTCATCATCATAGTGTCATGTTGGTAATTGGGAATCCAATAATGGGATCAGAGGGGGCTGGAATGTCCCATTATGAACTGGCCAAAAAGTTGTGCCAGAGAAAAGCTAAGCTATCTAAGATGAAAAGAATGGCAATTTGCCCCATTTGTTTTACTTTTTATGAGAATTTGGAAAGAAGGATAGATGGCATATACTTAAATATTTTTAAACAACATGTGTTGGACTAAAGATTAAGAAGCCTATTTTGCTTTTGAACAGTGGACTGAATCTAGTAAAATAGAATGTTATAGAGTTAAAATAAATGTGCTGTATTTCTATTGGGGTGGGGAAGGGGGAATCTATGTTATGGTAAAGATCTTCTTGGTTTTAGTCAATGATGAATTCAATATGAGTCACCATTATAACCGGGAAACCAGAAAAACTGATCTGACTACTACAAGATGCCTTTTGTATGTATGGAAGCAAAGATAACTTTACCCACTTACCCTCTGATTTTGAACACCATAAGAAGCATAAAACAGAAAGGCATGGGCTTGCCAAAGCTGTTTAAGAGGCCAAAGAGAAGGAGAGCTCTCTTATTAAAGGAAATGACTTGCAGGTACTTCATTACATGGATGATATTGTTCTAAATACATTAATCCAGGGAATGCCAGAGGGTTTCCCTAGGGATATTGAGAGTTAATCATGAGAAGTGATTTCATAATCCACATGTGGAAAATCAAATGAATGCAACCTAACTATGGTCGATATTCATGACATGTAGTTAGAAGAGTTGGCTGAAACATTAATTTGCAAGTCTAATAGCATTATTATGTGCCTACTATGTGCCAGGTACCAGGCCATATGCAAGGAATATGAAGGTTAAAAAAGAAACCCCTTTTCTCAAAAATTTCATAATTCAAAGAAAGAAAAAACATGCCAACAACTGTGGGTAAAAAAGACTTTGGACATATGAATTGGAGATCCTCTTGAGGGAAGTCATTAAGATTAAAGAAGACAGGGGCGGCTAGGTGACGCAGTGAGTAAAGCGCTGGCCCTGGAGTCAGGAGGACCTGCGTTCCTTTCAGGCCTCAGACACCTAACACCCACACACACAAAAAAAAAAAAAAAAAACTAGCTGTGTAACCTTATGTAACCTGTGTAACCCCAATTGCCCTCTGAAAGGCAAAAAAATATTAAAGATTAAAGAAGACTAGGAAAGGCTTCTTGTAGAAGGGGGGACTTTAAGTGAGGCTCAAGGGAAACTAGGAAATGTAGATTGGGGGAGGGGGGAGAGGGAGAGAGAGGGGAAGGATTCCAAGCATGTGAAACAGCCAGTGAAAATAATCCTGGAGTTAGATGATGGAGTATCTTCTTCAAGGAATAGCAAAGGGGCCAGTGTTGTTAAATCATAGAATACATGGAAGAAAATAGAGCATGAAAAGATTAAAAAGGCAAGCAAAGGCCAGTTTATGGAAGGTTGTAATAGCCCAAAAGAATATTTTATATTTATATTTTATTTTATATTTAATCTGGGAAATAATAGGGAGCTAATGGAGTTTAAGAAAAACAATTTGCCTTGGGAGGTAATGAGTTTCCTCTCATTGAAATCATTAAAGAGTTGTTATTTGACTTTTTATCATTAGATGTCATAGAGTAGTCCTATTGCATATATGGGCTGAACTCAATGGCATGGAAATTCCTTTTGATTTAGAGATTTTTTTAAGCCTATTGAGAAAATTGTGATCAGATGACTAGAACCCAAAATGGATGAAGTTCAAAAATGGCATCTTAAAATAGTGACGTCATGAAAGAATAGCATAAGCCTCTGCCCACCTTTTGCTACACAAGGTGGGTGGTGCTAGCTATGTTACTCTCTACTTCACAAAGGACATCATCCACTGGAATCCTGGGAGTGATCCAAACATTTGTAAATATCAAAACCATGAGGAGAACTCGAGAGCCCCCTGAGAAGATGTGTGGTATCATGATTGTCATGGTGCTGAAAACCAGATAAAGGCTAAGAATATTCAGCCTTACTGCTGAATATAGAAAACATAGACTGTGCTTTCTCCTTGCAGTTACCTTGTGTTTATTGTGTGTATATTCATGTGTGCACGTTCTCTCATCTGAGAGAATAGAAGCTTCTTGAGGGTGCAGACCATTTCATTTTTGTGTTTTTATTCCCAGTACTTAGCATATGTTCCAGATATATGACAGATGCTTAATGAATGATTGTTGATTGATTCTTACCATGTCAAAAAATATTTAGGGAGACAAATCTTAAATGTATTGTGTCTATGCAGTAGAAATTTACTAGATTTTTTTTAAAGCTTTCTTGTAATTGATTGCATTTTTCACTTGTCATCCCGTGTTTGACACTGGAAGACATATCCTCAAGCTGCTATTTCTGTTCCTGGTCACAAAGTCAATTTAAGTACCACGCTCATGATGAGTATTTTTGTCACTCAAAATATTTTGAATGCATAATCTCAAAGATCTCTGCCATTTAGATATTTCTGGGTAAAATTTTCTGCATCACTGACTTATGGTTGTTTTCAGGGACAAATTGTGTTGCTTTTAAAGACCATGTTGTCATAACAGAAGGAAGTGTCTAATGTACTGTGTTTTTTTTTCCCTATATTTCCATTATCTTTGCTGAATTTAGCCAAGTGGAGACCTGATCTTGTCAGCTATGAAAATAAGCTTTCATCTAAAGGCAACAATAAGTTAGAGAGGTTCTAGGTTTAAGTCACTATTTATGTATCTCCAAAGGGTAACAGCTTCACTTTCTCAAATGTGTCTGCAAACTAAGAAAACAACCCAAAAAAAGATCCATGATGTCATTCCTCCAAATGATTTTTATCTCATTGAATAAAATACAAATGGTGATCGGATAACCAAAAATCAACATGAATGAAGGTCCAAAATGGCATCTTAAAATAGTGGCATGTCACCAAAGAATAACACAAAGCCATCAATTGCCTGCCTTTTGCTACACAATGTGGGCAATACTAGCCATGCTAGTCTCTACTTCACTTCTAGGGGTGATCAAAACATTCATAGACATAAAAACAGTAAGGAAATTTGGAGAGCTCCCTGAGAAGATGTGTGGCATCATGATTGTCATGGTGCTGAAAAGCAAAGAAAGGCTAAGAATATTCAGCCTAACTGTTGCATGCATACTCCTGAATGTAAATTTAAAACTTTCCACAATCTGGCTCCCCCTTGTGTTTTCCTATTTCTGCTTCATGAACTGTCCAGACAAATTAGACTAATCACTCTTCCTTAATCTAGCCTCTGTATAGTCTCTAGCCAATACCTAGGATGCCCTCCTTCTGCATTCTTGCCTCTCAGATTTTTTGCCTTCCATTTAGGCTTAGCTCAGGTTTCTACTTCTTCCAAAGACTTTCCTAACACCCTTCTCTCTTTAGCATTTTCTCTCCTCAGTTTCACTTGTATTAGATGTACTTGTGTAAGACTTGTTTTTCTGCTTTCAGTAGAAGATAGAGCAGGAATGCTTTCATTTTTATCAGCCTAGCTTAGTAATTTACAGATATTTGGTCCTTGGTAAATGATGGTGAATCAAATATAGTTCTAGGGATGATAATTTGTTGTAGTGAGGATTATGTTTTTATCTTTCTTTCCTCTTCTTCTCCATGCCTTTGATTCATTGAAATACACAAAAGCACCTAAAAATCTTTTGCTCTGTGACATTTAAGTTGTGAACATGTGTTCTCTTTGTTCCTGAGACACAATATCATAGTGGATAGAAAGAGAATACTTGAAGCCTGGGAGATCGATTTCAAGTCCTCTCTCTGACTTGGGCGGTGTCCTAGACATGGCCTGGACAGTGTCATCAGACACAAGATGGTGATTTGCAGAAAGGGTACTGGACTGCCTTGGTAAAGGGGATTTCTTTCCTTTGGAATTCCCTTCAGTGCTGAGATCCAAAATCCAGTCTGTAGTCCTAACCCTTGCATTGCATGTTCCATCCTATATGTTCTCTCTTCTGATTATCTTTATTTTTTAATTTTTTTTTGCTTTTTGGAGGGCAATTGGGGTTAAGTAACTTGCCCAAGGTCACACGGCTAGTTTGTGTGTGTGTGTGTGTGTGTGTGTGTGTTAAGTGTCTGAGGCTGGATCCGAACTCAGGTCCTCCTGAATCCAGGGCTGGTGCTCTACTCACTGTGCCACGTAGCCATCCCGTCTCTTCTGATTATCTCAGGAATACCACATTTAGTGTATGCGTCAAAATACTCTAGAGATGACCTTCAAAAATCAAACCAAATTCAGTGGATGTCCTTTTAACAAATTTTTTTAGTGTCTTGGTAAACATTTGGAGATGTACAGATGAATTAGAGATGGTTCATATGCTTAAGTAACTCATAGTCCATAACCATTTTCACCCCTCATTTAAACTGTTGGTTTCTCTTAAAGCAGAGTCATCTGCTTTAAAATGAAGCTGCTGTAAAACTGAGATTATTAAAACCTTATGACAGCATCTTTCCTCTCCTCGTGTCCTTGCCAGCTTTATTCCATCAAGAAGGATCTTATCTGTTCTCTATAGTCTTCTATTCTTCTATAAAAGTTCTTCCACTATCTGTTCTTTTTTTTCCTTTCATCTCCTTTATCCTGAATTCAAGATTTGTTTTGTAACCCTTTTGTAGTATTGTCTTGTCCCATCCTTAATCCCGTAAAGTAATGGGATCCATGAATTTGTTTTACTTTCTAATATTTTGGTAACTTTATAACTGTATTTCAGTGTAATAGGGGTGGGGGAGGGTTGTACTTCTTTGCATTCTACTTAATTCATTTAAAAGTGTGACTTTGAGAAAGGGTCCATTGGTCTCACCAGATTGCCAAAGGGGACCATAACACAAAACAAATATTAATACCCTTATGTTAAGGAAATCAACTTCCTCCTTTATGAATTTATTGTATATATATATATATACATATATGTATATGTATATGTACACATATATATATATTTGTAAAATAAAGCTTTATTCTGTTACCTTTTTATTTGAATACCAATGATAAAAGCCTAATCTTGCTGAGTTCAAATCTGATTTCAGACACTTATTAACTTTGTAGTCCTGAGCAAGTCACTTAACCTATCTGCCTCAATTTCGTCATCTATAAAATGAATGGAAGAAGGAAATGGCAAACCACTTTGGTATTTTTACCAAGAAAACCCCAAATGGGGTCACAAAAAGTCAGACATGACTGAACAACAATAAGAATATGAAGTTATTGAGAAGACTGACTTCATTTCACTTTATTATACTTCAGTTCTGTTAAGTACCTGCTATGTTCTAGATACTGGATGTTTAACACTGGTGGTAATAATAATGGTTATTACAGTTTTATATTAAAAATTATTCAATGTGTTATAATGTTACAAAACTATACATAATACAATATTATAATATCTAACAAATATATTCCAATAATAGCATTTATATAGTGCTTTAAGTTTTGCAAAGTGCTTAATAAATATCTCATTTGATCCCTACAACAACTCTGGCAGATGGGTGCTATTATCCCCATTTTACAAGTGAGGAAACTGAGTCAAACCTATGTGAAATTACTTAACCAGGCTCATACAGCTAGTAAGTGTCTGAGGCTGGATTGGAACATAGAGTTTCATATCTCCCAGTCCACAAATCTATCATCAGTGTTATCTACAAAAACAAAAAGTGAAAGCATACCTGCCTAAAGGCCTCATGGGAGAACAGTGAGTATATAATGAGAAACAATGATGGCTATGTATTAGTAATCTCTGATTTATACCCACTCTGCAGTGAGACTCCCCTTAACTATTCTGGACAACCATCTCACTGGATGTGTTTCCTCTTTGTAATGTTGGACAGTGTCTGAAAATGTGTTGTCAGCTCATGGCAGCCATACTGCTTTCCTTCATTCTGTGGAGTCATATCACAATTGAGAAAGGCTAATCCTCAGTAATAATAATAGTTTCACATAAATGCTCCTAGTCCTCCAGGGAGTAAGAACTTTGGGTTTAAACTGTTATTCACTCCAAGTAACTCTTTCCCCTGTAGACACATAGTATTACCAACTATGTCTGCTGAGGCACGTGACCATTACCATCTTTTACATATGTTCCTAGAGCTTTCTATTGATGTTGAAAATTAACCTTAAATTTATTTCTTTTTTTCTGTTGCATTTCACAAATGGAATTTTATTCTTTATCACCATTTCCTAACTAGTGACTTAACCTTTCCCACCAAAAGCCTTTCCTTCCATTGAAGGTGAAAATGAAGAAAAAGGGGCTGATGTCTTTTGAGTGTTTATGTGTGTGTGTGTGTGTTTTACCTTATGTGACTGCCTAATTGCTTATGCAAATGCCAGCAATTTAAAAAACCATAGAACTTCAGCAAGTCGAATAGAAAAATCTGTTACCTGATAGGCTCTGATTTTTGTTCCAGTGTCGTGATGTTTTCCAAGAGTTATCTAAATTCTCTGGGGTAAATTTAAAACATGTTCTACAAATATAGTGCATTCCATGTTTTTAAAGAATTGCGCACATAAAAATGGTCAGATTGATGGCATATGATGATAACAGTATTGATAATAATAATACCACAGTGTACAAGGACTGATTTTGATAGACAACCCTTCTCAGCAATGCAAGGACCTAAAACAATCCCAAAGGACACATGATGAAATATATCAGCCATATCCAGAGAAAGAACTATGAAGTTGGAATGCAGAATGAAGCAGACTATTTCCTTTATTGTTTTGGTTTATTTTTTTCTTTTTCTTTATTATGGTTTTTCCCATTCATTATAATTCTTCCTATGCAACATGACTAACATGAAAATGCATTTGATAAGAATGTATGTGTAGAGACCATATCATCTTGCATGCTATCTTGGGAAGGGAGGGGAAAAAAAATTTAAAACTTATGGAAGCAAATGTTGAAAACTAAAAATAAATAATTTAATAAACATAATAATAACAGTGATAACAACAATAATAGTCTTTATGTAGCAATTTAAGGTTTGGAAAACTGCTCAGATGTTATATCATACATAATAAAGAAGCCTCATCTGAATTTTGGGTGGCATCCATCATCCATTCCACCAGATTCTGCCCTGTGGCGGCCAGGTGCCTAACTTGTCTGAATTCTTTGTCATATAGAGTTGTTATATTCTTTATATAAACAGTTTCTTGTATAAAAGAGTAGTATTCCTACTCACAACAAAGAATTATCATGTTGATTATTCTACCAAGTTGGTTCTGGAATGCAAAGCACCAAAAAAGATTAAAAAGTCTTTAAAGTTTTCACTTATTTTTATGTAACTTGTGGAAATTCAAAAGTATTACCTCATTCATTGCAATTCTCCGTTATTCTCTTGGGAAATTGGACTGGGTTGGGAAAATGGTGTCCAGAATCCCTGTTTTAATAAGTACCTTGACAGATACTGTCTGAGGCTTAATATCTTCCCATTACTTTGCTCTTCTGGCAATATGGATTATGCCCACCCAGCTACAAATGATGTATTGGTTATCCTTGCTTGAAAGAAACAATGTTCAAACTCATTTCATTATTTCAATCTTCAGATTGATCTTAAAATAAATGTACAGAGGCTTCCTTGAGGTGAAGTAGCCCTTCTTTTCCATCCTCTTCTTTAAAATGCCTCTGAATTATTTTACATCTTATTCTTGATAGATGGCTAGATCTGTTCCCTCTTTAATCCACTGGTTGCCATTTGTAGACGTCAGGGTTGTTTGTGATAACACATGATCTTAGGGCCAAACAGTTCCCCCTGTCCTGGTCATATAATAGTGCCAGATCCCTCTAACCTCAATTTTAGGTGCTTTGGGTCTTCTTTGTTAGCTGATCATACATTTTTAAAATTTTCTTATTTATTTAAAAAAAACACATTGCGATGGAATTAGATGCCTCCTGAAATATTGTTTCAACTAAGGTCATGTTTCTGTGGGACCAATTAATGCCATTGGTTGGAATAAGGCAATATTTTCTTAAATCTGCCTTCTTCATACAGGTAAGGTTCTCTGTGTTAAAATATTCATGCTTAGTATTCTTGAATATTATAATTAACCTTCATTATAACTCCTCACAGTTATACTCAGCTTATTTCTTTTCTCCTTTTTTTTATTCCAGGAAAAAATGTTATTATACTGACTGGAAGAACAGAACATTGAATAGGTTGGTGGATGACAAAGCTACTGTAATGCCAGCTTATTATCCTCAAGCAAAGAAAAATCCCCAATTCAATTCTACTTTATAAACCAGCTACAAATTCAAGGAGAAAATAATGAGTTGGATTATGTTCAGGAAGATTCCCAAAATGTCATTATACCAAATAACCCAACATTTAAAATTTCCCAGACAGTTGATTTGCTCCTTTTTACTGAATTACACATGGTCATGTGGAAAGGAGGCTTTACCTGAATGAAATTTTAGTTCTTGAAAAACAGAGCATTACACAATACAATATTGATTAGTTGCTATTATTACAGTAGACATAAGGAAAAAATAGAAAGGGAAGGAAGCTTGGAGATTTTTCAGGCCAGTGTCATCACCTGTAAGTTAAGACCAAAAGATGGGATAATATGTTTTTTTTTTTTCTTTTTGGAGGGGGAAGGCAGGGCAGATAGGGTTAAGTGACTTGCCCAAGGTCATACGGCTATCAAGTGTTAAATGTCTCAGGCTGGATTTGAACTCAGATCCTCCTGATTCCAGGGCGAGAGCTCTTTTCACTGTGCCCCCTAGCCACCTCAATAATATTCCTTCTATTACCTAGTTAATGAGAGAGACAGAACTTGAACTAATTTCAATGTTGAGAATCTTGGCTCCAAGTTTGGTAATGTTGGAACTGCCCAGAATTTTAAACATATGTTAAAAAAAGAAAGTCATCACTGATAGTCATGGCAGCTATGGCAAAGATGAATCAGTGGCACCAAACTACCTAGAACTGATGAGGATGGGATCCTTGGATTACTATATGTATTCCCAGCAGGAAATGATCTTCCTTTTCATAGAGTCTCAAACAAAAGTCCTCTGAAATGTTATTATACTGTTATTTATTACCAAAAAGGTGGGGGGCAGAGGTACAGAAACAAAACAGAAATGTAAAGGTGACATAACTGGAGAAATAACTAGAATCATAGTATTGTAGAAAGTTAGGAATGGAAGATAATCTAAGATTAGAGAATGTCTTTGAACAGAGAATGTCAGAATTGGAGGAATGTTTAAAGACTTTAGTGTTTAGAGCATGGTATGTCAGAGCTAAAAGCTACCTGCAAGGGATCTTAGAACCCTGAATATTGAGAGAGAAGGAACCTTAAAATATAAAACATAGAATACAAAATCTGGAAAGGATCTTAGAAGACAGCACATAAAACATTAAAGATAGGAGATACCTAAGAATCTTGGCGATAGCATGTCAGAGGCTGTTGAAACTTTAGAATTTATCTGGTCCAAACCAATCATTTTATAGAAATTTAAGTAGTGAAGAATACAAGCTCTCCAGAAATATTAGGGCAGCCCACTTGATAAAGAAAAGGAAGTGGCTAATTTTACAATAAATTTCAGGTTTAATATTAATCTAAGTCTACAAAATAAAAGGAAATAATAAGAATTCGTCATTCATTTTAAATTTAAATGAGTTATGGCAAAAATGTTAACACTGGGGGTGGCTAGGTGGTGCAGTGAATAGAGCCCTGGCCCTGGAGTCAGGAGGACCTGAGTTCAAATCCAGCCTCAGATACTTAACACAAAAAATAGCCGTGTGACATTGGGCAGGTCACTTAACCCCAATTGCCAAAAAAAAAAAAATGTTAACAATGTGTAAGTCATGAATCAAAAACAGAACAAGTATTCAATGAAGGATTTTAGACTTTCCACCCTGAATTTTAGTCAACTCTCACTAGATCAAATCAACTTACTATGTCCTTAATCTAGGACAAAACCTATCTCAAATTTCTTCATTTTGTTAGTAAAAAGGATTCTATCTATCCTGGTCTCTACCCATCAATTTGCCCTTGACTTTTTATGTGACTTTGAGCAGATGGCCTATCTTGCCTGGGTCCCAGTGACCATCAAGAAAAATGGGTGGTGTGATGGTGAATAATTTTAGATAATTTATAGATAATTTCTAAGGTCCTATCAAATTCTGATTCTCTGCAATTAAATTAAATTAGCAAACAGTCACTATAGAAACAGACAGAAGATTGGAATAGGAAAGGGAAATGTATTATATAGAGCATATAACCAATTTTAAGCACTACTTCAGATAGATACATATATTACACACATATATACATATACACACAGTATGACTCTTCAGTAAAATAGAAAAATGGAAATGCAAATTTGCCCTATATTTTATTGTTAAGATTTCTTATTAGTAGGTGCAGAAAGGTTAAGGGTCTGCCCAAAGTCACCCAGCTAGTAAGTGTCTAAAGCAGAATTTGAACTCAGGTCTTCCTGGCTCCAATTTCAGTGTCCTTTCCACTATTTGTGGTCTGTAGAATTGTTCCTAAGGATATATGGTGGTTATATATATAGATCTATATATCTATCATCCAACAGTTTGAACTCCAGTTTCCTTTGATACCACATCTTCTGAAATAAGCCTGGACTGTATGGGTCTGGTTTTTTAAAGACAAAATTTGCTGAAAGAGAGAATCTTTGCCTTCAACCATATCCATTATGAATGAATAAGATCATGTCTGGGGGGAAAAACAACAGAATGGGAGTCAGGACACTTGAGTTTTAGAATGAACTCTGCAATAAATTAGCTGTGTGACCTTGGCAAGTCACAAAATCTCTCTGTATCTTAGGACCCTCACCTACCAAATGGCAGAGATTGGGAGGAGAGTATTAGGTCCTTTGTTTATATTATTATTATATTATATTTTATATTAATTATATTATATTATATTTATTATATTATATTATATTAGTATAAGTTTCTTTAAAGTTCTGAGAGTCTCTAATTCTGTGGTGGATATGTTTTTTCAGAACTAGTGGGGTAGGTCTGAAAACGTAAACATTACTATAAAAATCAAGTTGAAATTGCATTGAATTGATTGAAGGATTAAGTTAAATTAAAGGCCTTAAATCTTCCCATGATGCCATTGTATCTGAGTTGCAATAGGTGGGGGACAAAGGGGGGTTGTTAAGGAAATTACAGTGTCTAGTATTTGACAGCTTATGCATTCCCCATTCCTGCCTTCAAATGGCATCCATGGAGTCACTAATAGGTGACTCCACCGTGGAGGGGAAAATGTCACTGAGTGATTAGAATTCCTGAATATCGGGACTATGTTCTACCTGAATCACAGAATTTGAGAGTTATAAAGAACCCTGGAGACCGTCTAGACCAAGCTATGCAGGAAAGGAATCCCCACTATAATAATACCCAACAATGGGGTTTATTCTCCTTATAGAGAGATAAAGCATTTATTAAGTATTTATTACATGCTACCACTGTGCTATGGATTGTATCATAGCACATCCTAGTACAACAATAATTTGGGCCTTACTATCAAGCTTTAAATGAATAAAATAGTGAATGAAGGGTGCATGCTATGAAATTTTCTGCCTTAGTTCTTGGGTTCAAGTCCTACTCACTACTTATTCCAAAAGACATTAAGGGCAGGTCACATAACCTCTTCATTTAAAGGTAGAAGATGTTTTATGCAGTTCAACCACCCACCCACAGGACGAAGTCTATAATTCTGTTTCCTCCAGCACTTAATGGGTCTCCACACAAGATAAATGTGGTACTGTACAAGCCGCCTTATCTAATCCAATCTAATTTGTGGCTTTGTCCCAGTTTGTATAGAAAAACCATCCAGCTGAGAAGTTGGCTTCCCAAAAACCCAATGCAACTGGACAAGGAGGCCCTACCTGACTTGGAGGAGACCGACTGCTACACAGCCCCCTTCAGCCGGGCACGCATGCACCAGTAAGTATGCCCATCCCCCACAGATCTCTCATGGCCTCGTGGGCTCATTCTGCTGTGAAGCCAGAGCTGCCAATAGCAGAAAGCAGGAACGGCAGCATCTCTGTGGCTTGTCAATTTAGGCAGTCTTTATTTCCTTATTAATATTTAACACTTAATTTCTGAAAAACACTCAGTGAACATTATGAATTCTTTGTTTTATGAGTCACATAAATTCAAATCATAAATATTGCAGTGTTTATGGACTGTTCATCTCATAGTCAGACTGTTATGCCTTCCTAATGGTTGCTGTTATGCTAGGCAGCAAGAAAGGGATAATAATAATAATATGAGAAATTCAATTCAACAGACATTTGCTGAGCATCTGCCATGGACTGGGTTAAGTACTGAACAGAGAGTGGTAAACTATGAGCCAGTGAAACCTGGCTTCTCCCCCTGTAAATACTTCACTAGCTGTTTTATTAACAGGCAGTCCCTTAAACTATGTTAGCTCTAGTCCTTTCATTTGTAAAATGGGAATATTAATGCCTATATTAGGCAGCTAGGTGATATAATAGATAGAATACTACATCTGGAGTCAGAATGAACTGAGTTCAAATCCTGCCTCTGACACTTACTGGCTGTGAGACCTTGGATAAGTCATTTTATTTCTATAAATATTTTTCATCAGTGAAATGAGGAAAATAATAGCATCTATATAAGTATTTTTTTGCAGTAGCAGTGGTATTGATTTTACAGATTCATTTTGAGAATCAAATAAGATGAAGGAGAAGCATCTCTTTATAGACCTCAAAGTGCTAAAGAAGTATCAATTATTGGTCTTTTTGTGAGAATACTCTCTGTATCCATGCCTATTTTCTGTTGTTTAAATACTGAAAATCTTAGAGGGTTGATGGACTTGGGGGTGAGGGAGGGGAGTAGGGTGTGATTTGCCTAGGGTTGGACAGCCTATATGAGCCAGAAGTCCTGAATCCAAGATACCCTGACTTTGAGGAGAGTTATCCATCCACTATACTTGCTGGTATTCAAATGGATATGTGGTCTTGACAGTTTCAATGTTCCTTCCAAAGATGCAGCCCATACTGCCTTCATGACTCTTGTCCATATTCTTCCATGAGCTTGCTACAGGGTGTCTAACCAATATGCTAGAAGCCATCTTTAGTTCGTCCTGACATTAAAAATATACCAGTGAAAACTGCCTCTCATCTCTTGCCCTTGCTATGTGATCAGCCCCACTTCCTTTCCTATCCTACATTTATGTGATGCCATCCTTTGCCCTTTCACTTCTTTAAATATTTTTATTAGTCATCTGTTGTGACTAGTTCACACCCACCATCAATCAATCAACACTTACTAAGTACCTCTTTTGTACCAGGCACTGTGCTAAGTGCTGAGTCTCAACACTGACCTCTATTTGATATCCATCCTCATTTCTTCAGACACTTTTATGTTCAATGCTGCATAGTCATAAAATAGCAATGGCAGAACATTGGTATTTAAAAGATCCAGCCAAGAATCCAAGTTGAAGAGTGATTCCCTGTGGATGTTAAGTTCCTCAGGATGCTCATGTTATCAAGTGACATTACCCAGATTTCTCTAGAACACTGATGAATCTCCCAAAAGGAAATTTTTAATCACTCAAAAAGTGTTAATCTTAACCATCCACACAAGAATGATCAAGTGGACAAATAATCCTGTTATATTTTTTATGACGCACGTTTGGGTAGATCACCTACAGAGCTTGTTTACCACTATGTAAATTTGCTATATTCAGTACAAAAGGATGACAGGCTCAGAGTTCAACAGTTGCAAAGTGGCTTCAGGAAACTTCAGAGTTTCTTTAAGAATCATGGGCTTCTCTTGGAAACAGATTTATCTTTTAAATACCAATATTCCCACCATGCTATGCTATTATTGTAATCATCCCTCATTTGGGTCAAATGAAGTAATTGGTCAACTTGAGATGCTTTTTAAAGGGTATTGTACTTTTCCTTCCTCAAGCTGATTAATTGAAAAATATCTACATAGTTGTTTTTTAAGTTAGAAGGCATGTAGGTAGCAAGGAATGAAATCACAATAAAATATTTAATTTGTCAAAAGTAGAGATTATATTGAATCATGGCATTGGGGTGACCATGAATTCCTGAAAGATTGGCCATAGAACAAAAGAAATTATAATTCCCACTAAGATATAAACACCACTTATTAGGATTCCAGCATAGTGTGATAAATGATATAATGCACTTAGAGCTGAGAAGATCTGAGTTCATATCTTGACTCAGGCACTTAGTAGATTTGTGACCCTGGAAAAGTTACTTAACTCTGTCAAACTCAGCTTCCTCACATATTAAATGAGGTGCCATCTAAGGTCTACATCTACAACTAAATGTCATCTAAGGTCCCTTCAAACTAAAACTATAATATAATAAAGTTTTTTCTCCTTCATTTTTCTCATCAATAAAATGTTGGTGTTTGACTCAATGGTTCTTAAGTGACATCTAGCTCTAAACTAATGTTCTTATATGCCCAGCAAAGAATGGTGCCTGAGGAATGACTTCCAGAAGTTCTTCAGAAGGTTGGCCACTAGGAGGTAGATATATTTTGTCAGTAGTCACATGATCTATGTGAGCAAATGGAGAACCTACAATGATGATAATGATGAGAGAGAGAAATACTGATGACTGGCTAGACAGATGGATGGATGGACAGACAGGCAGGCAGGCAGGCAGACAGACAGGCAGACAGACAGACAGACAGACAGACAGACAGACAGACAGACAGACAGACAGACAGACAGACAGACAGATAGATAGATAGATAGATAGATAGATAGATAGATAGATAGATAGA
>NW_027185804.1:16106937-16118280 GCF_028583685.1 Petaurus breviceps papuanus
AGATAGATAGATAGATAGATAGATAGATAGATAGATAGATAGATAGATAGATAGATACACAGACAGACAGGCAAAACATGAAAACTAAACAACTCCTATTTTCAAGGAGACACTGCTAAGAAGGGTGAAGCTGTCTGGAGAATGAATTGTTCTGGGCATAAAGTGAGTCTGACTGGGGCCTTTCCAGGAGTGGCAATCTTGGCCTTAAACCCACTATGCAGGAGAACAGGCTTGAGGGTAGAGTCCTATCAAGGGAGTAAAGCTGCTGAGGAAATGAAGACATCTAGAGAGTGAGTTGAGCTGGAGATTAATCCTGTGACGTCTTAATGCTTCAGAAAGCAATGCAAGACCTTTCCAGCCTTCATGCTCATCACTATGAATAGCATTCATCACTAGATTGTCAGGACAACACGTGCATGCATGTGCCCAGTAATAGACTTCCAGACAACCAAAATGTTCTTACTGTGCATTGGAGAGCACAATCTTCCTCTGGACCAAGGCTTTAGGAGGAAAGCAGGATATGGAGGGCCCAAAACAAAGGAAGAGTAATTAGTCATTGGAAGGCTCTCTTACCTCAAACTAGAATCAGACTGCATTGACTGAGATAAGGAGAGGGAGAGAGATTATGGAGAGGCAAAGTGTTCATTTCCTAGCTGAGAGAGAACTGAAATCCTGAGAAGTAATCTAGGAAATGGTGACTGAATTTTTAATCATCTCTATTTAGAAGAAACCCTGCTGCAAGCCACATTGTCAGCATTGCTTCAAAAGTGTAAATAATTCAGTGGAAGTAAATGTACGGGCTGCTCTCCTTCCCTCTCTTTCCATGCCAAGGATAAGTACTGAAGGGAGACATTCAAAATGACATTTGATAGGTGATTGCTTTTATGGGTGTATTTTTATCATGAATTAACATTCATAGTAATGGAAAGTGAAATGTCAGTCTCTTGTCTGTCGAGATATGAGAATCGTGAAAAGAAATCATGTTGGCTGTCATTTTAAAGAGAAGACCTTTTAGATTGCATGGCATTTCCAATCTCTTGCTATGTCCTCTGCTCGATTCGGAGTCTTAAAACCGATCCAATCATTTCCACAGCTTTACAATAACAAATAAGGACACGTTCTTCAACAATTCCACAAGAAGCAGGATTGTGCATCACGTGCTGCAACGCACCAAATATGAAGATGGGAAAACAAAAATGGGTAAGATCTTCATCCAAGGCTGCAATGATGGTATGAGCATGAAAATTGGGGTGTGAGCATTTTTGGATTCCTGTCCAACCATAGCCACTTATTGGTCTGAGAATGGTGGTCGACTTACTGCTCCTTTCTGGGTATCAGTTTCCTCCCCTAGAAACTGAGAGAGTGGGAATGAGTGGTTTACAAGGTCGCTTCTAGTTATGGGGATCAAGGGCCTTTTCAGGCCTTACCTTCTGTGACTGTGAAGGCAGGAAGTCTCACACTAAATCTCAGACAAACAAAAAGCAAACTAAGACGTGGTTTTTGGCAAGAACACAACCTTGCCTTAAGAGGAGACTGCTCTTCCTGTGATGTTTCTCATTTAATAAGATTGAAGCACCCACTTTTCAGGAGAATAATTACAACTCCTTTTTCAGAGCCTACGTGTCAATTTTCTTCTCAACTCAGCTCCATTTCATTCAATTTAAATGCCTTTTGGTCACTACATGCCAAGGACATGCTAGGGCTAGCCCCTGCACCCAGGGCAACTACTTTGTTTTTTGGATTGATTTTTTTGAAAGGTAAGGGGGATTCTGTAGTTAAATGATTGACCGTTATTATTATTGGCAATAATGATAATAAATAATAATAGATTTATTAGCACTTTATGGTTTGCAAAGTGCCATAGATATGTTATGTCATTTGATTTGTTATTTGTGCTTTTCAAACTTAAAAAATAAAAATTTGGCCAATGTAAATCCAGGCTGTTTCCCACTGATGAATATTATTCAGAGAAACTGTCATATCATGGCAAGCTATTTGGCACAATGCATAGAACACCAGACCTGGAGTTGGGAAATTAGTTCAGATCCACCCATAGACACTTACTAACTGGGTGCCCTTGGCAAATCACTTCACCTGTTGGCCTCCGTGTCCTTATATGTAAAATAAGCATGAGGAGGAAATGGCAAACCACCCCAGTATCTTTGCCAAGAAAACCTCAGAGTCATGAGGAGTCAGACACAACTGTAATTGCACAGCAACAAATGTGTTAGTCCATCCTTAAATGTGATTGTGAGAAGCCTCAAGTGTTGGTTAAAAGAATTGGAGGAAGCTTAGGGAGGAGAGAATATTGATTGGGGTACATGGTATTTTTCTTCAAATATTTAGCATGAGAAGTTAAAAGTTATGGAGGAGGAAGGCTTTAGCTCATTATAAGTAAATTGCTCCTACCACTTACAGCCATCCAGAAGTATAAAAGAGATAGCCTAGGGAAGTAGTGGGTTTCCTGTACCTGGAGGTCTTCAAGAACATGACGGGTAACCAGTTGTTGAAGATATAATAGTAGAGATCCCCATCTAGCTACAGTTTAAATTGAGTGACTTTTGAAGAATTCAGTGAAATTCAAATATATTGTCTTGAAAACTTTCAAACTTCTACTGGTCCCAGTGACTACTTTTGAATAACCTCGACACCCTGACTTTGGACACTAAAGGCAGAATTGCAATTTGTAGGTAGGAGAAAAAATAAGTCTACAGTCTTTAGGAACTTGGAATGAAAAAAAAAAGTGTCCATTTTGTTGAATTATATGATTTCAATTAAGAGGACTCTAGGAAGATGGTATCTTCTCTCTTTTGTCCATTCAATTCTTGATTATAACCAACCAGTGAGGGTCAGTTGTCTTATAAAACTGTGTTTTGAAAGTAGATTTATTTATTGCATATAATGGTGTTAAGCTATGTGGGCTCATGCAAAATAAAGCGATGTGGGCATTCATTTATTCATCAACCAGCACATGCTGAATGCTTCCTAAACTACTCTTGGCACTATGATAATGACTGGCGATGACCATAAGATAAATGTAATGTGGTTCTTGACATCAAAGGGCCAACCATCTAATGATCAGGGTTTAAGGTATAATACATGTGCACAGACAAATATAATGCAAGTTAAAATGGCAGTAGAAACTCACATACTCTAGAGGACCCGTGAGCTCATCAATTTGGAAGTTTTCTCTAATTTTGAAAACCACAATCTAACCACAGCACATCCAATGTGACCTTTGTCTTCCTATCATTTCAACAAAGGTCATTCGTTCCCTTAAGAGACTGGAGGTCTTCCTTCCTTACTTTTATAAATGCAGAAGAGGAGAGGTTAGGGGTGGAAAAACAGAGGGCCATAAAATCAAACACAAAAACTGCTTCCAGCTAGAGGAAATCAGGAATGTCATCACAGAAGAGGGAGCATTGGAACTGGGGCTCTAAGGCTATTTACCCATAAGGTAAAGGAAGGCATTCTCAGTAAAAAGCACAATAAAAACAGACAAGTAAATGGGAAAGCATGAGAAATGGTTTATGGAGACAATGAGAAAATCAACTTTGGTGGCAGCCTAGGGTATGTAATGGGTGAGACCTTGAGCTGATACTAAGAAAGGTAAGTTGACTTTTAAGGATACAGGATATTTCCAGACCCAATGTGATCAAATATATAATCTTAGCCCCTCCTATCTCACTGTTAATCATGTCAACATCATGACCAGGCTGACTCATCTTCATTCCCATTGTCTTTTACCTTCCTAAGAACAATTATTTGGATTATTTAAAGATTTTCATGGAGTTGCACCCTAAGACTAAGCTCCCCACCTCCACCCCTACTTTCCCTTCCCATGCTCAGGTGTACATATTTGTTGACTTAAGGAAGTCTTCCAGCTGGTACATTGACTGACTTTCTTCTCTGCCTAGGTATCAATAAACTCTTAAACAATGGCACATATGAGGCATCCTTTCCTCCTCATGAGGTAACTTCAAATTCCATTTTATTATTTTTAAAACCTGAATGATTTAGTGACAACAAAAAATATCCAAAAAAGTAAAATATGTACTTATATGTGGTACTTTATGTTCTCGTCCTATGGCAAAACTTTGACTTATCAGCATTAAATGCTTTGAAAAAAGTGGTCATAGAAGTTAGTTAACCTGGTACTCTGACTCATGTGATTTTTTTCTGTTTGTCTAACTATAAAATCTGGTTTGTTCTGATCCTTGATCAATGGAAGTCATCAAAGGTTTCCTAATTATCTATTAGGTATGGAGTATTGCACTGAATGCTAGGGATGCAAAGGTGGAAAAAAGAAAAAGAGTTCGTCTTCAAGAGGCTTACATACCAATAGAAGAGATAAGAAGTTCATAAGAAAAGAAGATGCAGGCAATAGGGAGTCATTGAAGGGGTTTGAGCTGAGACTTAGCATGGTCATATATTTGTGTAAAGATGGAGCTAGTAGCGAGATGGAGGATGGATAGGAGGAAGGAGAGACTTGAGAGTGGCCAAATGGATAAGAGAATATTCTTGCATGCAAGGAAATGAAATAGTTATCTATATCTCTTTCTTTCTCATATATTATACAGTAGATATAGTAATGTAATATATGTAGTATATACATAGTATCACATGTGTACTATATGTGTATACATATAAGGTATGTATATATATAATTGTTTACATGCATATTGTGTTCATATACATAAACATGCCAATTCAGTCAATACTTCCTGGATAAATATGATTTCTTCAGGAAGTATTCATTGAATTGACATGGATTGATTATAAGATTGAGGAATGGATATTGCTATTTTGGGAAGGTGCCAAAGGGCAACCAAGAACTAAATGTACAACGTTAGAGGAGATTTACTAAATTTCTTTTACATGAAAGTCTATGTGCTAAATGTTGGGGATACAAATGCCAAAAAACAAACCCAAAACAAACAAACAAATACCTGCCTTCTAGGAGCTTATGTTCTCCTGGGAGGATACAAGGCAGACAGAGCTAAGTAAATACATGGCCATATGAATAGGAAAAAAAGACAACTGTGGAGAATAGGGATAATTATACAAAAAAAGAACCATTTAATAATAAACTATTTGAAGCTAGAGGCATCCAGTGGTATTTATATGAGCTGTAATGTGGTGAACCCAAAGAAGAAGACAGACAAAGGGAAAGGTTCTTGGATTAGAGAAATGGAACTCATGAAATGTGACTCAACAGAACAAGAATCTTGATTCCTGTCAAACTTGAGAAGCTTTTTTGTTGGAAATCTTTTGAAAATCTTGAGTCTATCTGCCTTCTTTTATTTGAGCATTATGAAAATGATTGAAATTTTTTGTTTGAAGATTGCTACAATGCTGAATCTCAGGGCCATCATTCTCAATAGCAGTATCAATGGCAGAGGGAAGAATGCATAGCTGGGGTAGGAATACTTCCAGTCCACACACAGTGACATACACAGCTCACAACAATACCAAACTCTATGTCCTTATTAGCCTATATGAACTGCATATGCCATGATGGATTCCCTCTGAGATGTTGGAACCTTGGGGGATGATCACACTTGACTCTTGTAGGAGTTTTATAGAATAGAGACCTAAGTTAGTCATCTCAGAGATGAGAGCCTTTGATGAGAATTTAGCCCCAAGGTTTCATAAGAAGCACTAATCTGGCAATAGTCTACTAAGAAAATTTCCTTCTGGATCAGAAAGTAATAGGCTACTACCCATCAGGCAAATCCACTGTGGGGTTTTTTTCCATCAACAGTCATATAGTCATATGATATTTTTATGAATTATTGAACACAATCTACAAGGAAACACAAAAATGAGTGATACAAAGTCCAGTAGAAAGAAATATAAATATAAGAAGGCTGTGGCTTATAATTAATGATGAGGTTGTGGTGTGTGTGTATTTTTCAACTCCAGTTCAACAAGGTAGTTGGAGACGTGAAGCTCTTCAGTCTTCCAGTCTACTACTAAGATCCAGTAATAAATTGGAAAAAAAAAAAAGAAACTGATGTCACAAACTTTTTAAAATTCAACTCCTCTGCTATTTCCTTCTAATATTCCCGTCCTCTAATATTTCCTTCAAGATCATGGAGCCCAATGACTACAGTTTCCAAATGAATGTTCAGAGATTGATGCATATTTGCCACTATTACATAGCTGATTGGTTTCAGATCCTTGTCTACTGCTGCCCTACACATCCCTACTCCTTATAAACAAGCCCTTCTCTCCCCCATCAACAAAACGCCCACATTATCTCTCCATCCCCACTATCTATCATCCTTTACCTTTCTACTTCTCTGGCCAACTTTCAAAGGTGTGTCTACAATAGATGCTCCTAATTCCTGTCATCTTGCTCTCTTCTTAACTACTTGCAATCTGACTTCCAACCTCATTCAATGCAAACTGCTCTTCCTTCCAATATTATTGAACTGATGATCTCTCAATTAGCCAATCTAGTGACCTTTTCTTGCTCCTCCTCTTACTTGATCTCCCCACAGGTTCTGATACAATTTAATCACCCTCTTCTCCTTGATCTTATCTTCTCCCCAGGTTCTCATGATATATGTAATTTTCCTCATATTTATCTGATGGCTCCTTCTCTGTCTTCTTTCCTAGATCTTTGTCCACATCACAGATTAAGTATGGAGGGTCCCCCGTGGCTCTATCCTGGACTCTCTTCTCTCTGATTTCATCACTGCCCATGGTTTTAATTATCATCCATATGCAGAGGGCTCTCAGATATACACATTCATCTCTGACCTCTTGCCTGACCTCCAGTCTCACATCTCCAACTACCCTGTTGTACTGTTGAACTATATATACTAGATGTAAACATCTTAAACTCATCACATTGAAACTTAATTGTTTTATTTTCCCCAAAACCTTCTCCTATTCCTAACTCCTCTATTGTTCAGATCCCCACCATCTTCCCAGCCATCAGACTCTCAACCTAGGTGCCATAGCTGACTCCTTGCTCTCTCATTTCCTCAATATCCAATCATTTATCAACTCCTTTCATTTCTTCCTTTGTGATTTCTCTTAAATATACCCCTTTCTCTTCTCTGACACCGCTACCACCTCACCTCATGTAGGCAATCGTCTCTTCATACTTGGCCTGTTGTAGCAGCCTGCGGGGTGTTGGCCTGCCTCAGGTCTGTCCCTACTTTACTATATGTTCCACTCGCTCTCAAACGGATCATCCTAAAACACAGGTCTGACCATATCACCCACCTTTTCAATTAACTTCAGTGGCTCTCGATTACTTCCAGGATCAAACGTGAAATTATCTGTTTGACTTTTAAAGCCCTTTATAAGCTGGCCTCCCTTCTACCTTTCCAGTCTCCTTGCATCTTACTCTTTGGCATGTGCAGTGGCCTCCTTGCCATTACTAAAATAAGACTCTGCAGCTTCTTGCTGAGGTCCTAAACTGACTCTTTATAGTGCCTGGAATTCTCACTCTTCTCCTCGCTACTGTGTGTCTTCCTTGGCTTCCTTCTAAGCCTGGACTAAAGTCTCATCCTCTACAAAAATCTTTTCCCTGGTCCTTCTTAATCTTAGTATTTTCCCTCTGAGAGAACCACCAATTTATCATAGATATGTCTAGTTTGCACAATTATTTTAATGTTGTCTCCCCCATCAGATTGGGAGCTCCTCAAGGTCAGGGAACAGTCTTTGACCTTTCTTTATGTGCTCAGTATTCAGTGTATCACCTGGCACTTATTAAATGCTTACGCCCTGTATGTATAGGGATATATATGTGTGTCTATAATATACACACATATATACACATCTATATATGTATATACATACATACACACATATGTACCCCCAACAAATTAAATACATGAATCCAAGATACTTTGAGAAGGGAAGGCACAGAAGGGTTACTATCTGCATTGGTACCTGGGACACTTATAGGGACAAAATCACAACTTCAGTACATTGAAGTGCTGGTGCTTGAGCCAAAGCAGGTTCAATTAAAGATGGATAAGGAGTTACATGGAGAATTTTGTGGAGACTCTGACATGCTCTCCTGGGTCCTTAGAAAAGCTTTAAAACCTGATGGCGGGTTCTTAATTTATTTCTCGAATGTCACTTGAGATACATGACACCACAAGGGTTATCACCAGCACTACTTGAGAATATCAGCTATGATTAGAACTCTTGTGAGTTTGGGCTTTGGTAGTTTTTTGTTTGTTTGTTTGTTTTGTTTTGTTTCGCTTATAACCAAAATATAAGGAAAGGAAGAGTTTCTTAGAGTAACTGAACAAGATATATTGATCATGCAGCAGACTTGGAGACAAATCCTGGAGTCTGACAAGTCCTGGTGCTATATCACACACACACACACACACACACAACATTTAGTATTATTCCCTGTTATACAAACATTCCAATTAATTGAGAGTTTACCATGTTCAGCCCTCTTTAAAAACAGGCTAATCTTTTCCCCAAAAAAATGAGTCTATATGTTCAAAGGAGAGTCCTTGAAGTGTCATTGATCTGTCTTCATTCCAGTCCCTAGATTCCAATATGTAAGGACCTTATGACTAACTGATACTTGCTTTCACCTCCTTCCCCATACCACCATTACAGAAACAGCATGATGTGGTAGAAAGACTATTTGAGAATTGAGGTCAGAACACTTGGGTTTGAATCTTGGCTCTGCTGTCTACAACATGGGTATATAGTTTAACCTCTCTGTCTCTTCGTTTCTTCATATGTACAAAGCTATCAGATAGCTTAAGATCCATAACCCTTTGGTCTCCTCTCCTTTAACTGGTTGGAGAGTGAGAATAGATATAGATATGTGGATATAGATTAGATATAGATATACACATACATATATATGTTATATATATTATAGTTATAGTTATATATATATAATTCTCTCAAAAGTAAAATGTAAAGATCCAAGAATTCTGTAAAATGTGTTACTTTTCTAGATGGTTCAATGCCTTTGCACTCCCCTTGTCAACTCTAATAGTCTTCTGGTCTTCAATCCACTGATTCAGAATTACTGCCCAATTTTAGGTGGAAGGTTGCAATATTTTCCCTCCACACAAATTCTTTCTACACTAAAGCATAGTAATGTTCTTTTTTAAAGGCCTGAGGTGCTCTAAGCCTTGAAGATTAAAGTATATTTTACTCTAAGTGATGTAGATCTGTCTCACAGAATTTTGAAAAGACCTTAAATTCAGACTTACAGGCCAGCAAAGGAGATGCCTGGAAACACAGGTCCTAGATCATTTCCACAGAAGTGCGCCATTTAAAAAATTGTCAATAGAATATCAATCGAGACGTTTAAAAGTAGAAAAATACAATGGTTATGTCATTCTGCTTCTCATTTCACTCACATGGTGGTGATCCATTCATTGTTCTCTTTTCCTTTTAGGGAAGCTACCAGAGCAGACACCCGATTAAAACTCATGGAGCCAAAAACCACAGACACCTGCTGTATAAGCGTTGGGCCTGCTGGGGAATGTGGTATAAGTATCAGCCCCTCGATCTAATCAGGTACTTAGACATTCTCCAGGGCATTGCCCTCTCAAACACACCAAAATCTGGCTTCACAATCAGAATTATTTCTGCAGATGAACTAACACTAACCTTAAATTCATACCCAAAAGGATTTTCTGTTGAGGCTTTTAAAAAAATAATAATAGAATTTATATAGTGTTTAAATGTTTATAAAGAACGGTTTCAAATGTTTCATTTTATCTGCACAAAAATCCAGGAAGATGGGTGCTCTAGTTATCCCAATTTTACAGTTGAGGAAACAAGTAGACAGAGGTTTTTAAAGTGGCTCACCCAGGGATATATAGCTAGTAAATACCTGAGGTCACATTTGTATCCAGGTCTTCCTGACTCCAAGTATAAGCAATCAGTCTGCTCTGCCACCTACCTGCCTCTACAAAGGAATATTTTTCCAATTCTTATTATTTTGGTGGAATTCTTAGTGGTTTGTAGAAAATCATAGATCTAGACAAGGGAGAGACATCAGAGTACATTTAGTCTGACCTCCCCATATTACAGGTAAGTCCCAGGGATATTAAGTAACTAAAGTCACACTAGAAATAACCTTCAGAGGCAAGATTTGAAATCACAGTCTTGGATTCCTTAATGGATGGAGTGTTTGGCTTGGCCAGGAACACATGGGTTCAATGTGCTAGTATCCCATAACTGGCATTGATATAAATTGATTCATTTATATAAGCACTTGACAATTTGCAAAATGCTTTCTGTATATAATCTCATATGAACACCACAACCTTGTGAGGTAGGTACATAAGACATTTTATCCCCATTTTTCAGATAAGAAAACTGAGACTCAGGAAAGTTCAATGACCTAACTATGGTCAAACAGTACCACAAATGGATTTGATCCCAGGTTGTCCTCCTGATTCCAAGTCCATTACTGTATTTACCACTAGACTGCATCTCCCTTCCCCAAAATAAATGCACACACACACAAACACACATACACACACATGTACACACACACACACTTTGAGATAGGTTCTCTGGATGCTATTTTACAGGTAATAAAATCTGGAATGGGTCAAAGGAAGTATAAGGGCCCTCGTTGTGTTTGCTTCCAAGTACCATGGTCTATTTGCTAGATGCAGAGCTTCATGACCCTAATCAAGGCACTTAATTACCTCTCACTATTGGGCATCTCCCTAAGAACTGTCTACTAAGTCATAGATAGTAATCTGCTGGGGGAGGGAGTTTTCACATGAAGAGTTCCCCAGTACCATAGAAATCCCTGATCTTTCATATATTCATTCATATGCTTTTCAAATGAGAACATTTTTATTAAATATTACCCTTTAAATTATGATGTAAAAGAAGGGTGGGGGTGTATTTTTTTTTTTGCAAAATATCAAGAATATTCAGGTGTTTTTTTAAAAGATTTTAGTCAGACTTAATTGCATACTTAGGTAGATGTAATGGCAGAATATTCTAATTTGATATTGATATTTTAATTTCTTTCTTAAATTTTGACTTCAGGTAAGGAGAATCTTAATTTATGTAGGGATGGCAGTATATAAGAGAAGGAAGGGAACTCCCTGGATGAGGGGTAAGAGGACCCATTTTTGATCCTAACCATGCTCCTTACCTTTATGATGTGGTGCTAGTCATTGACCAATCTCTAGGCTGTTTTCTTATTCATACAATGAAGGGTTTGGGCTGAATGACATCTGTGGTACTTTTCGGTTTTAAATGTCTGAGCTGGTACTTTCCACAAGTGGGATAGATAGATAGATAGATAGATAGATAGATAGATAGATAGATAGATAGATAGATAGATAGATAGATAGATAGATAGAT
>NW_027185804.1:16118290-16122905 GCF_028583685.1 Petaurus breviceps papuanus
GATAGATAGATAGATAGATAGATAGATAGATAGATAGATAGATAGATGATAGATAGATATACCAGAGATCCTTCTAAAATCTTAATTTCTGTGATTCTGTTCCTTACCCTATAATATTCTAGTTTTTACCAAAAAGAGTGTGTATGTATATGTATATATACACATATATGTATGTATGTTTGTGTATGTATATATGCATGTGTGTAGACATATTGATTTACTTATGGAAGAGGACTAGGAGGAGAAGGGGGAAAGAGGTAAAAGGAGGAAAAGGAAAGCTAAAACGAAGGAGGGAGGAGAAGAGGAGAAGGAACAAGATATTGGAAGCCGTGCCTTTTAGTGTTCCCATTTTTTTAACCTATCATCTCATATCGGAGCTTAGATCATACCAGAACTTTTAGCAAAAAGGAGGACAGGAAAGAGGACAGTTCACACTCAGGGTGAGGTTGGAGGTGGTTTGTGATTCCCTAGCTTCTGAAAGTTCCTTCTTGGCATTAGAAGATGAGGGACATCCTATTGACTTCATGTTTTATTACTTCATTCGTCCTATTTTCTTTATGAATGGGTATATGTATTTTATAAGTACCTTTCACTTTAACTTCATCTTATGACCCCCTCCATCATATCCACAGGAATAATTTATATGTGAAAACCATGCTTATATCAAATCAGACCACTTCAAACTTACTTTGAAAAAGGGAGGATTTATTTCAGGGTTGTTTTTTCCCCCGTTTATTTTGTACTATGCATAAAAGCTGTCGATTCATATTTCTGCTGATAGACATTCCAATTCATTTCTTTCCAAGGAAGTTGTGATTTTTCTCAGCTTCTTTTTCCCATAGCAAGCTTTTGTACCCCCTCCCAAAAAAGGGAATATAACCTCCAATAACCTCCAGTAAAAGCTGTAGATATAACATAAGTGAATTTGTATTTATATTTTCCCTTCAATAAAATAGTCATAAATGCTAACCCACTGTAAGAGAGTAAGAGATTCCTTACTCTCTCCCCTTAATACAAAAAGCAACCCCCAAAAACACATGTCCCCAGAAAACATGGATTTGGTACAGTGGACCTGTTATAATACCTGGTAAAACATTGAACCTCAGTCTTCCAGAGGGAAATCTTTATTGCATGATAAAGGGGTAGATTATTGGTGGATCCATAGAGCTAGAAGGAACCTTTGGAGGTCATCTAGTCTAAACTTTCCATTTTATAGATGAGAAAAATGAGGATAGGAGAGGTTAAGTGATTTGCCCAACGTCAACAACTCTTAGGTGGTAGAACTGGGATTGATCAAACCCAGGCATTGTGACCTCAAATCCAGTAATTCATTCTACCCACCCACCCATCCCCCAATCCATACCACACACACATTCCAGGTGGTTACTTATGAACCAAGTGGTCTTTGATATTCCTTCAGTCAATCGACTAACATTTATAATGTATGACTCAATGAGCTAAGTACTGGTTTACAGAAAGAGGCAAAAGATATTCCTTGCTATCAAGGAGCTTATAATCTATTAGGGGAAACAACATGAAAATACTGACATGCAAGCAAAATATTTGAAGTATAAATTAGAGATAATCCAAAGAGAGGAGGCCCTAAGATTAAGGAAGACAAGAAAGTCTTCTTGCAAAAGATGGGGCATTGATTGAGACTTGGAGGAAGCTGGGAGGCAGGGATAAGGAGGGGCATGAAGGACAGACAGACAAAATGCCTGGAGTCAGGAGTTGGAGAATTATGTGTGAAAACCATTGTCATGGAAACCAGCATCACTGGATTGGAGTAATTAAAAAGGAATTAAGTATAACAAGACTGGTATGACAGGTGTGAAGGGCTTTGAAAGCCAAAGTCTTTGACTCTTCAGTTCTGTGATAGCACTTTCCTAAGAGACATTAGAGACTGTGTGGTTTAATTAAAAACTTTGAAGTTTGAGAGTTTAAGTTCAAAACTTGGCTTTGCAGCATTGTACTGCCTGGATGACTGTGGATAAGGCAGTTAATCTCAGTTTCTCTAAATGATAGATTTAGAGTAGATTGTATGTGTTGTTCCTTCCACTTGTAGCCCTATGAAATGGTTGCAATCCTACGAAAGTGTAAATTGAATGGCAGTGAACTTGATGATGGGATTACCGAGGATAGTGGTTAGGGAGATGTCTCTCAACAGAACACATAAAGGAAAACTTAGGGAGAGATGGGGAAATTTAAAAAGTGGAGACTAAAGAAAGATCTGCAATAAGAGGATTTCCCTCCTCCTAACTCATATCCCAGGAGGTACTTTAAGCTCTGATGAATCTGCAGTTCAATGACCGCTGTGATCGAATACATGTGCTAGGGACCACATCCATAAAAGATGACAAGACCAAGGAGAATGCTGGGAAGGGAGGTGCTGGGGTGAAGGGGGAGGCGATAGTTGTGCAGGCTCTTGGGTCCTCTCTGACTGACAGCACCAGCCAAGGGATGTCACCAGTTAAAACCCAAAGTCATAGACTCGGGGAACCTTAGGATTATCTAGTATAACACTCATTTAATAAAGGAGGAAGTTGAGTCCCAGGGAGGGTAAGCAATTTTCCTGAGCTCAAATAGCTGTCAACAATAATTGTCAAAGTTGGGAATAAGACCCAAGTCTCCTGACACCCTGTCCCAGAGTTTGTGGGTTTTTTTTAGGAATTCAATTGGCCTTGGGCTCGTTAGCAAACAAAGAGAAGCGGATGTGTCCTACCACACAATTACACATAATGAGAACAAGAGGGAATTGAGAAGTTTTTAATTCCTCTGTGCTAAGTCATGGCTATATAAAGGATGTTGATGGGAAATGTGTGGCCTTCAAACAACAGTTTACCCTACTCAATCAAGCTTTTTTAAGGTTAACAATTTTTTTTTTTTTCTTTATAATCACTGAGTGAGACAGAGACAACAGCAGAGAAAGCTGTCTGCCATGCTCCTGGAGAGAATGGTGAACTTGGAATCAAGAAAGCTGAGTTCAAATTCTGCCTCAGACATTTACTAGCCATATGACTCTATAGCTAGTCACTGGACCTGTCTCAGTTTTGACATCTATAAAAAGGGCACAATAACAGCATCTGCCTCACAGGGTCGTTGTGAGATTGAAATGATCAAGATAAAATATATAAAAATAATATGAAAAATAATGATAAAAAACATAAAAATGTTTTTGCAGATGCCAAAAGTGATGTGAATGTGAACTGTTATTAACTATTTTCAGTCTTGTGTTGTTATGGTAGATGGAGTGCTAGACCTGGAATTCTTTCTACCACACCACACTGTGAAGTGTCTGCTTCCAGGACACATGGCTAGGAATGGGTACAAAGACAGAATCTGAAGAGGAATTTTTTCAATACCAAGTCCAGAGCCTTCCAATGAACCGGACTATCAAATAAAACAAAATAATTTGATAGAATTCATTCCATTCTCATATGACATAAGGATAATAAATATGATTTTCTATTAATAATTATATCTAGCATTTATTAAGCACCTGCTGTCTACCAGGCACTATGCTAAGTGCTTTACAGATATGGCATTTGAGTTTCCCAACAACCTTGGGAGGCAGATGAGATTATTACCATTTTATGGATTAAATAATGTGTCCAAAGATAAACAGTTAATACATGCCTTAGGTCAAATTTGAATTCAGGTCTTCCTGACATTAGGTCTAGATGACCACCTGGCATCATAGGGTTCTTGGGTACATTCTGTTGATCCAAGAGTCTTGAGGGCAGAATCTTTCACTTTTGTCTTTATGCCCTTTCCCCCATCTTGTTGTATCTGTCTCATAGCAGGCACTTAATAAATGTTTATTGAGCGACTACTAGCTTCAAATTTACCACCTAAAACTCTAGAGCTGGCATTGTTAAGTTGGTAGCACTATTTGACAAGCTGTGTGTTTTCTCTTCTGTGCAGGCGCTATTTTGGTGAGAAGATTGGGTTGTACTTTGCTTGGTTAGGCTGGTACACTGGCATGCTGATTCCTGCTGCCTTTGTGGGCTTGTTTGTTTTCCTTTATGGAGTATTTACCATGCATTCCAGCCAAGTAAGGTAAGTAGTATGGTTATTCTTTTGTGGGTATTTCTATGATCACCATTTTCATCAACTCATAGGGTCATAGATGTCAGACTTTAGAAGACCTCTAATCCAATGCACCCATTTTAAACAGGAGAAAACTGAGGCTCACAGAGGACAGTGATTCATTGGAGATTATACAAGCAGTAAGCAGCAGAACCAAATTTGAACTGGTCCCTTCTAGGCCAAATCTAACATTGTTCTAGGAGGACCTCAGAGGCAGGAGTCATGGATTCTACTCCCAGAGCTAATGCTAACATGTTATGTGACCCTACATGGACAAATGCATCTTTCTGAGCTTCAGTTTCCTTATAAGTAAAGTCAGGATAATAGTGGGAATGTGACCTAGCTCACAAGGAAGTTGTGCATAAAGGCCTTTTCCAACCTTAAATTCCTTATATGTGACAATCATCACATCATTACTAACACCACCACCAACACCAACACCACCACCACCCTCACCACCAACACCACCACCACTCTCACCACCATCACCACCACCACCACCATCATCATCACCACCACCACCACC